>NW_025804451.1:130000-170000 GCF_021901495.1 Neodiprion virginianus
GGGACGCCGCGCATCGCCTTTCGGTCGGCTCGGACCGAAATTTTTACAAGTCCCGTCGGCCCGGATCGACTCCGGGACGCCGCGCATCGCCTTTCGGTCGACTCGGACCGAAATTTTTACAAGTCCCGTCGGCCCGGATCGACTCCGGGACGCCGCGCATCGCCTTTCGGTCGACTCGGACCGAAATTTTTACAAGTCCCGTCGGCCCGGATCGACTCCGGAACGCCGCGCATCGCCTTTCGGTCGACTCGGACCGAAATTTTTACAAGTCCCGTCGGCCCGGATCGACTCCGGGACGCCGCGCATCGCCTTTCGGTCGACTCGGACCGTAATTTTTACAAGTCCCGTCGGCCCGGATCGACTCCGGGACGCCGCGCATCGCCTTTCGGTCGACTCGGACCGAAATTTTTACAAGTTCCGTCGGCCCGGATCGACTCGGGGAGGCCGCGCGTCGCCGCGCGTCGCCTCTCGGTCGACTCGGACCGAAATTTTCACAAGTGTCCCGTCGCGCCGCACCGGGGGTCGGTCCGTCCGCCGTCGACCCATCGGCCCCGGGACGCGGCGCATTGCCTTTCGGTCGACTCGGAACGAAACTTCATCGAGTCCCGTCGGCCCGTATAGTCTCCAAGACGCCGCGCATCGCCTTTCGGTCGACTCGGACCGAAATTTTTACAAGTCCCGTCGGCCCGGATCGACTCCGGGACGCCGCGCATCGCCTTTCGGTCGACTCGGAACGAAACTTCATCGAGTCCCGTCGGCCCGTATAGTCTCCAAGACGCCGCGCATCGCCTTTCGGTCGACTCGGACCGAAATTTTTACAAGTCCCGTCGGCCCGGATCGACTCCGGGACGCCGCGCATCGCCTTTCGGTCGACTCGGACCGAAATTTTTACAAGTCCCGTCGGCCCGGATCGACTCCGGAACGCCGCGCATCGCCTTTCGGTCGACTCGGACCGAAATTTTTACAAGTCCCGTCGGCCCGGATCGACTCCGGGACGCCGCGCATCGCCTTTCGGTCGACTCGGACCGAAATTTTTACAAGTCCCGTCGGCCCGGATCGACTCCGGGACGCCGCGCATCGCCTTTCGGTCGACTCGGACCGAAATTTTTACAAGTCCCGTCCGCCCGGATCGACTCCGGAACGCCGCGCATCGCCTTTCGGTCGACTCGGACCGAAATTTTTACAAGTCCCGTCGGCCCGGATCGACTCCGGGACGCCGCGCATCGCCTTTCGGTCGACTCGGACCGTAATTTTTACAAGTCCCGTCGGCCCGGATCGACTCCGGGACGCCGCGCATCGCCTTTCGGTCGACTCGGACCGTAATTTTTACAAGTCCCGTCGGCCCGGATCGACTCCGGGACGCCGCGCATCGCCTTTCGGTCGACTCGGACCGAAATTTTTACAAGTCCCGTCGGCCCGGATCGACTCCGGGACGCCGCGCATCGCCTTTCGGTCGACTCGGACCGAAATTTTTACAAGTCCCGTCGGCCCGGATCGACTCCGGGACGCCGCGCATCGCCTTTCGGTCGACTCGGACCGTAATTTTTACAAGTCCCGTCGGCCCGGATCGACTCCGGGACGCCGCGCATCGCCTTTCGGTCGACTCGGACCGAAATTTTTACAAGTCCCGTCGGCCCGGATCGACTCCGGGACGCCGCGCATCGCCTTTCGGTCGACTCGGACCGAAATTTTTACAAGTCCCGTCGGCCCGGATCGACTCCGGGACGCCGCGCATCGCCTTTCGGTCGACTCGGACCGAAATTTTTACAAGTCCCGTCGGCCCGGATCGACTCCGGAACGCCGCGCATCGCCTTTCGGTCGACTCGGACCGAAATTTTTACAAGTCCCGTCGGCCCGGATCGACTCCGGGACGCCGCGCATCGCCTTTCGGTCGACTCGGACCGTAATTTTTACAAGTCCCGTCGGCCCGGATCGACTCCGGGACGCCGCGCATCGCCTTTCGGTCGACTCGGACCGAAATTTTTACAAGTTCCGTCGGCCCGGATCGACTCGGGGAGGCCGCGCGTCGCCGCGCGTCGCCTCTCGGTCGACTCGGACCGAAATTTTCACAAGTGTCCCGTCGCGCCGCACCGGGGGTCGGTCCGTCCGCCGTCGACCCATCGGCCCCGGGACGCGGCGCATTGCCTTTCGGTCGACTCGGAACGAAACTTCATCGAGTCCCGTCGGCCCGTATAGTCTCCAAGACGCCGCGCATCGCCTTTCGGTCGACTCGGACCGAAATTTTTACAAGTCCCGTCGGCCCGGATCGACTCCGGGACGCCGCGCATCGCCTTTCGGTCGACTCGGAACGAAACTTCATCGAGTCCCGTCGGCCCGTATAGTCTCCAAGACGCCGCGCATCGCCTTTCGGTCGACTCGGACCGAAATTTTTACAAGTCCCGTCGGCCCGGATCGACTCCGGGACGCCGCGCATCGCCTTTCGGTCGACTCGGACCGAAATTTTTACAAGTCCCGTCGGCCCGGATCGACTCCGGAACGCCGCGCATCGCCTTTCGGTCGACTCGGACCGAAATTTTTACAAGTCCCGTCGGCCCGGATCGACTCCGGGACGCCGCGCATCGCCTTTCGGTCGACTCGGACCGAAATTTTTACAAGTCCCGTCGGCCCGGATCGACTCCGGGACGCCGCGCATCGCCTTTCGGTCGACTCGGACCGAAATTTTTACAAGTCCCGTCCGCCCGGATCGACTCCGGAACGCCGCGCATCGCCTTTCGGTCGACTCGGACCGAAATTTTTACAAGTCCCGTCGGCCCGGATCGACTCCGGGACGCCGCGCATCGCCTTTCGGTCGACTCGGACCGTAATTTTTACAAGTCCCGTCGGCCCGGATCGACTCCGGGACGCCGCGCATCGCCTTTCGGTCGACTCGGACCGAAATTTTTACAAGTCCCGTCGGCCCGGATCGACTCCGGGACGCCGCGCATCGCCTTTCGGTCGACTCGGACCGTAATTTTTACAAGTCCCGTCGGCCCGGATCGACTCCGGGACGCCGCGCATCGCCTTTCGGTCGACTCGGACCGAAATTTTTACAAGTCCCGTCGGCCCGGATCGACTCCGGGACGCCGCGCATCGCCTTTCGGTCGGCTCGGACCGAAATTTTTACAAGTCCCGTCGGCCCGGATCGACTCCGGGACGCCGCGCATCGCCTTTCGGTCGACTCGGACCGAAATTTTTACAAGTCCCGTCGGCCCGGATCGACTCCGGGACGCCGCGCATCGCCTTTCGGTCGACTCGGACCGAAATTTTTACAAGTCCCGTCGGCCCGGATCGACTCCGGAACGCCGCGCATCGCCTTTCGGTCGACTCGGACCGAAATTTTTACAAGTCCCGTCGGCCCGGATCGACTCCGGGACGCCGCGCATCGCCTTTCGGTCGACTCGGACCGTAATTTTTACAAGTCCCGTCGGCCCGGATCGACTCCGGGACGCCGCGCATCGCCTTTCGGTCGACTCGGACCGAAATTTTTACAAGTCCCGTCGGCCCGGATCGACTCCGGGACGCCGCGCATCGCCTTTCGGTCGACTCGGACCGAAATTTTTACAAGTTCCGTCGGCCCGGATCGACTCCGGGACGCCGCGCATCGCCTTTCGGTCGACTCGGACCGAAATTTTTACAAGTCCCGTCGGCCCGGATCGACTCCGGGACGCCGCGCATCGCCTTTCGGTCGACTCGGACCGAAATTTTTACAAGTCCCGTCGGCCCGGATCGACTCCGGAACGCCGCGCATCGCCTTTCGGTCGACTCGGACCGAAATTTTTACAAGTCCCGTCGGCCCGGATCGACTCCGGGACGCCGCGCATCGCCTTTCGGTCGACTCGGACCGTAATTTTTACAAGTCCCGTCGGCCCGGATCGACTCCGGGACGCCGCGCATCGCCTTTCGGTCGACTCGGACCGAAATTTTTACAAGTCCCGTCGGCCCGGATCGACTCCGGGACGCCGCGCATCGCCTTTCGGTCGACTCGGACCGTAATTTTTACAAGTCCCGTCGGCCCGGATCGACTCCGGGACGCCGCGCATCGCCTTTCGGTCGACTCGGACCGAAATTTTTACAAGTCCCGTCGGCCCGGATCGACTCCGGGACGCCGCGCATCGCCTTTCGGTCGGCTCGGACCGAAATTTTTACAAGTCCCGTCGGCCCGGATCGACTCCGGGACGCCGCGCATCGCCTTTCGGTCGACTCGGACCGAAATTTTTACAAGTCCCGTCGGCCCGGATCGACTCCGGGACGCCGCGCATCGCCTTTCGGTCGACTCGGACCGAAATTTTTACAAGTCCCGTCGGCCCGGATCGACTCCGGAACGCCGCGCATCGCCTTTCGGTCGACTCGGACCGAAATTTTTACAAGTCCCGTCGGCCCGGATCGACTCCGGGACGCCGCGCATCGCCTTTCGGTCGACTCGGACCGTAATTTTTACAAGTCCCGTCGGCCCGGATCGACTCCGGGACGCCGCGCATCGCCTTTCGGTCGACTCGGACCGAAATTTTTACAAGTCCCGTCGGCCCGGATCGACTCCGGGACGCCGCGCATCGCCTTTCGGTCGACTCGGACCGAAATTTTTACAAGTTCCGTCGGCCCGGATCGACTCCGGGACGCCGCGCATCGCCTTTCGGTCGACTCGGAACGAAACTTCATCGAGTCCCGTCGGCCCGTATAGTCTCCAAGACGCCGCGCATCGCCTTTCGGTCGACTCGGACCGAAATTTTTACAAGTCCCGTCGGCCCGGATCGACTCCGGGACGCCGCGCATCGCCTTTCGGTCGACTCGGACCGTAATTTTTACAAGTCCCGTCGGCCCGGATCGACTCCGGGACGCCGCGCATCGCCTTTCGGTCGACTCGGACCGAAATTTTTACAAGTCCCGTCGGCCCGGATCGACTCCGGGACGCCGCGCATCGCCTTTCGGTCGACTCGGACCGAAATTTTTACAAGTTCCGTCGGCCCGGATCGACTCCGGGACGCCGCGCATCGCCTTTCGGTCGACTCGGAACGAAACTTCATCGAGTCCCGTCGGCCCGTATAGTCTCCAAGACGCCGCGCATCGCCTTTCGGTCGACTCGGACCGAAATTTTTACAAGTCCCGTCGGCCCGGATCGACTCCGGGACGCCGCGCATCGCCTTTCGGTCGACTCGGACCGTAATTTTTACAAGTCCCGTCGGCCCGGATCGACTCCGGGACGCCGCGCATCGCCTTTCGGTCGACTCGGAACGAAACTTCATCGAGTCCCGTCGGCCCGTATAGTCTCCAAGACGCCGCGCATCGCCTTTCGGTCGACTCGGACCGAAATTTTTACAAGTCCCGTCGGCCCGGATCGACTCCGGGACGCCGCGCATCGCCTTTCGGTCGACTCGGACCGTAATTTTTACAAGTCCCGTCGGCCCGGATCGACTCCGGGACGCCGCGCATCGCCTTTCGGTCGACTCGGACCGAAATTTTTACAAGTTCCGTCGGCCCGGATCGACTCCGGGACGCCGCGCATCGCCTTTCGGTCGACTCGGAACGAAACTTCATCGAGTCCCGTCGGCCCGTATAGTCTCCAAGACGCCGCGCATCGCCTTTCGGTCGACTCGGACCGAAATTTTTACAAGTCCCGTCGGCCCGGATCGACTCCGGGACGCCGCGCATCGCCTTTCGGTCGACTCGGACCGTAATTTTTACAAGTCCCGTCGGCCCGGATCGACTCCGGGACGCCGCGCATCGCCTTTCGGTCGACTCGGACCGAAACTTCATCGAGTCCCGTCGGCCCGTATAGTCTCCAAGACGCCGCGCATCGCCTTTCGGTCGACTCGGACCGAAATTTTTACAAGTCCCGTCGGCCCGGATCGACTCCGGGACGCCGCGCATCGCCTTTCGGTCGACTCGGACCGTAATTTTTACAAGTCCCGTCGGCCCGGATCGACTCCGGGACGCCGCGCATCGCCTTTCGGTCGACTCGGACCGAAATTTTTACAAGTTCCGTCGGCCCGGATCGACTCGGGGAGGCCGCGCGTCGCCGCGCGTCGCCTCTCGGTCGACTCGGACCGAAATTTTCACAAGTGTCCCGTCGCGCCGCACCGGGGGTCGGTCCGTCCGCCGTCGACCCATCGGCCCCGGGACGCGGCGCATTGCCTTTCGGTCGACTCGGAACGAAACTTCATCGAGTCCCGTCGGCCCGTATAGTCTCCAAGACGCCGCGCATCGCCTTTCGGTCGACTCGGACCGAAATTTTTACAAGTCCCGTCGGCCCGGATCGACTCCGGGACGCCGCGCATCGCCTTTCGGTCGACTCGGAACGAAACTTCATCGAGTCCCGTCGGCCCGTATAGTCTCCAAGACGCCGCGCATCGCCTTTCGGTCGACTCGGACCGAAATTTTTACAAGTCCCGTCGGCCCGGATCGACTCCGGGACGCCGCGCATCGCCTTTCGGTCGACTCGGACCGAAATTTTTACAAGTCCCGTCGGCCCGGATCGACTCCGGAACGCCGCGCATCGCCTTTCGGTCGACTCGGACCGAAATTTTTACAAGTCCCGTCGGCCCGGATCGACTCCGGGACGCCGCGCATCGCCTTTCGGTCGACTCGGACCGAAATTTTTACAAGTCCCGTCGGCCCGGATCGACTCCGGGACGCCGCGCATCGCCTTTCGGTCGACTCGGACCGAAATTTTTACAAGTCCCGTCCGCCCGGATCGACTCCGGAACGCCGCGCATCGCCTTTCGGTCGACTCGGACCGAAATTTTTACAAGTCCCGTCGGCCCGGATCGACTCCGGGACGCCGCGCATCGCCTTTCGGTCGACTCGGACCGAAATTTTTACAAGTCCCGTCGGCCCGGATCGACTCCGGAACGCCGCGCATCGCCTTTCGGTCGACTCGGACCGAAATTTTTACAAGTCCCGTCGGCCCGGATCGACTCCGGGACGCCGCGCATCGCCTTTCGGTCGACTCGGACCGAAATTTTTACAAGTCCCGTCGGCCCGGATCGACTCCGGGACGCCGCGCATCGCCTTTCGGTCGACTCGGACCGAAATTTTTACAAGTCCCGTCCGCCCGGATCGACTCCGGAACGCCGCGCATCGCCTTTCGGTCGACTCGGACCGAAATTTTTACAAGTCCCGTCGGCCCGGATCGACTCCGGGACGCCGCGCATCGCCTTTCGGTCGACTCGGACCGAAATTTTTACAAGTCCCGTCGGCCCGGATCGACTCCGGGACGCCGCGCATCGCCTTTCGGTCGACTCGGACCGAAATTTTTACAAGTCCCGTCCGCCCGGATCGACTCCGGAACGCCGCGCATCGCCTTTCGGTCGACTCGGACCGAAATTTTTACAAGTCCCGTCGGCCCGGATCGACTCCGGGACGCCGCGCATCGCCTTTCGGTCGACTCGGACCGTAATTTTTACAAGTCCCGTCGGCCCGGATCGACTCCGGGACGCCGCGCATCGCCTTTCGGTCGACTCGGACCGAAATTTTTACAAGTCCCGTCGGCCCGGATCGACTCCGGGACGCCGCGCATCGCCTTTCGGTCGACTCGGACCGAAATTTTTACAAGTCCCGTCGGCCCGGATCGACTCCGGAACGCCGCGCATCGCCTTTCGGTCGACTCGGACCGAAATTTTTACAAGTCCCGTCGGCCCGGATCGACTCCGGGACGCCGCGCATCGCCTTTCGGTCGACTCGGACCGTAATTTTTACAAGTCCCGTCGGCCCGGATCGACTCCGGGACGCCGCGCATCGCCTTTCGGTCGACTCGGACCGAAATTTTTACAAGTCCCGTCGGCCCGGATCGACTCCGGGACGCCGCGCATCGCCTTTCGGTCGACTCGGACCGAAATTTTTACAAGTTCCGTCGGCCCGGATCGACTCCGGGACGCCGCGCATCGCCTTTCGGTCGACTCGGAACGAAACTTCATCGAGTCCCGTCGGCCCGTATAGTCTCCAAGACGCCGCGCATCGCCTTTCGGTCGACTCGGACCGAAATTTTTACAAGTCCCGTCGGCCCGGATCGACTCCGGGACGCCGCGCATCGCCTTTCGGTCGACTCGGACCGTAATTTTTACAAGTCCCGTCGGCCCGGATCGACTCCGGGACGCCGCGCATCGCCTTTCGGTCGACTCGGACCGTAATTTTTACAAGTCCCGTCGGCCCGGATCGACTCCGGGACGCCGCGCATCGCCTTTCGGTCGACTCGGACCGAAATTTTTACAAGTTCCGTCGGCCCGGATCGACTCCGGGACGCCGCGCATCGCCTTTCGGTCGACTCGGAACGAAACTTCATCGAGTCCCGTCGGCCCGTATAGTCTCCAAGACGCCGCGCATCGCCTTTCGGTCGACTCGGACCGAAATTTTTACAAGTCCCGTCGGCCCGGATCGACTCCGGGACGCCGCGCATCGCCTTTCGGTCGACTCGGACCGTAATTTTTACAAGTCCCGTCGGCCCGGATCGACTCCGGGACGCCGCGCATCGCCTTTCGGTCGACTCGGACCGAAACTTCATCGAGTCCCGTCGGCCCGTATAGTCTCCAAGACGCCGCGCATCGCCTTTCGGTCGACTCGGACCGAAATTTTTACAAGTCCCGTCGGCCCGGATCGACTCCGGGACGCCGCGCATCGCCTTTCGGTCGACTCGGACCGTAATTTTTACAAGTCCCGTCGGCCCGGATCGACTCCGGGACGCCGCGCATCGCCTTTCGGTCGACTCGGACCGAAATTTTTACAAGTTCCGTCGGCCCGGATCGACTCGGGGAGGCCGCGCGTCGCCGCGCGTCGCCTCTCGGTCGACTCGGACCGAAATTTTCACAAGTGTCCCGTCGCGCCGCACCGGGGGTCGGTCCGTCCGCCGTCGACCCATCGGCCCCGGGACGCGGCGCATTGCCTTTCGGTCGACTCGGAACGAAACTTCATCGAGTCCCGTCGGCCCGTATAGTCTCCAAGACGCCGCGCATCGCCTTTCGGTCGACTCGGACCGAAATTTTTACAAGTCCCGTCGGCCCGGATCGACTCCGGGACGCCGCGCATCGCCTTTCGGTCGACTCGGAACGAAACTTCATCGAGTCCCGTCGGCCCGTATAGTCTCCAAGACGCCGCGCATCGCCTTTCGGTCGACTCGGACCGAAATTTTTACAAGTCCCGTCGGCCCGGATCGACTCCGGGACGCCGCGCATCGCCTTTCGGTCGACTCGGACCGAAATTTTTACAAGTCCCGTCGGCCCGGATCGACTCCGGAACGCCGCGCATCGCCTTTCGGTCGACTCGGACCGAAATTTTTACAAGTCCCGTCGGCCCGGATCGACTCCGGGACGCCGCGCATCGCCTTTCGGTCGACTCGGACCGTAATTTTTACAAGTCCCGTCGGCCCGGATCGACTCCGGGACGCCGCGCATCGCCTTTCGGTCGACTCGGACCGAAATTTTTACAAGTCCCGTCGGCCCGGATCGACTCCGGGACGCCGCGCATCGCCTTTCGGTCGACTCGGACCGTAATTTTTACAAGTCCCGTCGGCCCGGATCGACTCCGGGACGCCGCGCATCGCCTTTCGGTCGACTCGGACCGAAATTTTTACAAGTCCCGTCGGCCCGGATCGACTCCGGGACGCCGCGCATCGCCTTTCGGTCGGCTCGGACCGAAATTTTTACGAGTCCCGTCGGCCCGGATCGACTCCGGGACGCCGCGCATCGCCTTTCGGTCGACTCGGACCGAAATTTTTACAAGTCCCGTCGGCCCGGATCGACTCCGGGACGCCGCGCATCGCCTTTCGGTCGACTCGGACCGAAATTTTTACAAGTCCCGTCGGCCCGGATCGACTCCGGGACGCCGCGCATCGCCTTTCGGTCGACTCGGACCGAAATTTTTACAAGTTCCGTCGGCCCGGATCGACTCCGGGACGCCGCGCATCGCCTTTCGGTCGACTCGGACCGAAATTTTTACAAGTCCCGTCGGCCCGGATCGACTCCGGGACGCCGCGCATCGCCTTTCGGTCGACTCGGACCGAAATTTTTACAAGTCCCGTCGGCCCGGATCGACTCCGGAACGCCGCGCATCGCCTTTCGGTCGACTCGGACCGAAATTTTTACAAGTCCCGTCGGCCCGGATCGACTCCGGGACGCCGCGCATCGCCTTTCGGTCGACTCGGACCGTAATTTTTACAAGTCCCGTCGGCCCGGATCGACTCCGGGACGCCGCGCATCGCCTTTCGGTCGACTCGGACCGAAATTTTTACAAGTCCCGTCGGCCCGGATCGACTCCGGGACGCCGCGCATCGCCTTTCGGTCGACTCGGACCGTAATTTTTACAAGTCCCGTCGGCCCGGATCGACTCCGGGACGCCGCGCATCGCCTTTCGGTCGACTCGGACCGAAATTTTTACAAGTCCCGTCGGCCCGGATCGACTCCGGGACGCCGCGCATCGCCTTTCGGTCGGCTCGGACCGAAATTTTTACAAGTCCCGTCGGCCCGGATCGACTCCGGGACGCCGCGCATCGCCTTTCGGTCGACTCGGACCGAAATTTTTACAAGTCCCGTCGGCCCGGATCGACTCCGGGACGCCGCGCATCGCCTTTCGGTCGACTCGGACCGAAATTTTTACAAGTCCCGTCGGCCCGGATCGACTCCGGAACGCCGCGCATCGCCTTTCGGTCGACTCGGACCGAAATTTTTACAAGTCCCGTCGGCCCGGATCGACTCCGGGACGCCGCGCATCGCCTTTCGGTCGTCTCGGACCGTAATTTTTACAAGTCCCGTCGGCCCGGATCGACTCCGGGACGCCGCGCATCGCCTTTCGGTCGACTCGGACCGAAATTTTTACAAGTCCCGTCGGCCCGGATCGACTCCGGGACGCCGCGCATCGCCTTTCGGTCGACTCGGACCGAAATTTTTACAAGTTCCGTCGGCCCGGATCGACTCCGGGACGCCGCGCATCGCCTTTCGGTCGACTCGGAACGAAACTTCATCGAGTCCCGTCGGCCCGTATAGTCTCCAAGACGCCGCGCATCGCCTTTCGGTCGACTCGGACCGAAATTTTTACAAGTCCCGTCGGCCCGGATCGACTCCGGGACGCCGCGCATCGCCTTTCGGTCGACTCGGACCGTAATTTTTACAAGTCCCGTCGGCCCGGATCGACTCCGGGACGCCGCGCATCGCCTTTCGGTCGACTCGGAACGAAACTTCATCGAGTCCCGTCGGCCCGTATAGTCTCCAAGACGCCGCGCATCGCCTTTCGGTCGACTCGGACCGAAATTTTTACAAGTCCCGTCGGCCCGGATCGACTCCGGGACGCCGCGCATCGCCTTTCGGTCGACTCGGACCGTAATTTTTACAAGTCCCGTCGGCCCGGATCGACTCCGGGACGCCGCGCATCGCCTTTCGGTCGACTCGGACCGAAATTTTTACAAGTTCCGTCGGCCCGGATCGACTCCGGGACGCCGCGCATCGCCTTTCGGTCGACTCGGAACGAAACTTCATCGAGTCCCGTCGGCCCGTATAGTCTCCAAGACGCCGCGCATCGCCTTTCGGTCGACTCGGACCGAAATTTTTACAAGTCCCGTCGGCCCGGATCGACTCCGGGACGCCGCGCATCGCCTTTCGGTCGACTCGGACCGTAATTTTTACAAGTCCCGTCGGCCCGGATCGACTCCGGGACGCCGCGCATCGCCTTTCGGTCGACTCGGACCGAAACTTCATCGAGTCCCGTCGGCCCGTATAGTCTCCAAGACGCCGCGCATCGCCTTTCGGTCGACTCGGACCGAAATTTTTACAAGTCCCGTCGGCCCGGATCGACTCCGGGACGCCGCGCATCGCCTTTCGGTCGACTCGGACCGTAATTTTTACAAGTCCCGTCGGCC
This sequence comes from Neodiprion virginianus, assembly GCF_021901495.1. Lineage (NCBI taxonomy): Eukaryota > Metazoa > Arthropoda > Insecta > Hymenoptera > Diprionidae > Neodiprion > Neodiprion virginianus. The sequence continues at coordinate 141,837 of NW_025804451.1, forward strand.
CGGATCGACTCCGGGACGCCGCGCATCGCCTTTCGGTCGACTCGGACCGAAATTTTTACAAGTTCCGTCGGCCCGGATCGACTCGGGGAGGCCGCGCGTCGCCGCGCGTCGCCTCTCGGTCGACTCGGACCGAAATTTTCACAAGTGTCCCGTCGCGCCGCACCGGGGGTCGGTCCGTCCGCCGTCGACCCATCGGCCCCGGGACGCGGCGCATTGCCTTTCGGTCGACTCGGAACGAAACTTCATCGAGTCCCGTCGGCCCGTATAGTCTCCAAGACGCCGCGCATCGCCTTTCGGTCGACTCGGACCGAAATTTTTACAAGTCCCGTCGGCCCGGATCGACTCCGGGACGCCGCGCATCGCCTTTCGGTCGACTCGGACCGTAATTTTTACAAGTCCCGTCGGCCCGGATCGACTCCGGGACGCCGCGCATCGCCTTTCGGTCGACTCGGACCGAAATTTTTACAAGTCCCGTCGGCCCGGATCGACTCCGGGACGCCGCGCATCGCCTTTCGGTCGACTCGGACCGTAATTTTTACAAGTCCCGTCGGCCCGGATCGACTCCGGGACGCCGCGCATCGCCTTTCGGTCGACTCGGACCGAAATTTTTACAAGTTCCGTCGGCCCGGATCGACTCGGGGAGGCCGCGCGTCGCCGCGCGTCGCCTCTCGGTCGACTCGGACCGAAATTTTCACAAGTGTCCCGTCGCGCCGCACCGGGGGTCGGTCCGTCCGCCGTCGACCCATCGGCCCCGGGACGCGGCGCATTGCCTTTCGGTCGACTCGGAACGAAACTTCATCGAGTCCCGTCGGCCCGTATAGTCTCCAAGACGCCGCGCATCGCCTTTCGGTCGACTCGGACCGAAATTTTTACAAGTCCCGTCGGCCCGGATCGACTCCGGGACGCCGCGCATCGCCTTTCGGTCGACTCGGACCGAAATTTTTACAAGTCCCGTCGGCCCGGATCGACTCCGGAACGCCGCGCATCGCCTTTCGGTCGACTCGGACCGAAATTTTTACAAGTCCCGTCGGCCCGGATCGACTCCGGGACGCCGCGCATCGCCTTTCGGTCGACTCGGACCGAAATTTTTACAAGTCCCGTCGGCCCGGATCGACTCCGGGACGCCGCGCATCGCCTTTCGGTCGACTCGGACCGAAATTTTTACAAGTCCCGTCCGCCCGGATCGACTCCGGAACGCCGCGCATCGCCTTTCGGTCGACTCGGACCGAAATTTTTACAAGTCCCGTCGGCCCAGATCGACTCCGGGACGCCGCGCATCGCCTTTCGGTCGACTCGGACCGAAATTTTTACAAGTCCCGTCGGCCCGGATCGACTCCGGGACGCCGCGCATCGCCTTTCGGTCGACTCGGACCGAAATTTTTACAAGTCCCGTCCGCCCGGATCGACTCCGGAACGCCGCGCATCGCCTTTCGGTCGACTCGGACCGAAATTTTTACAAGTCCCGTCGGCCCGGATCGACTCCGGGACGCCGCGCATCGCCTTTCGGTCGACTCGGACCGTAATTTTTACAAGTCCCGTCGGCCCGGATCGACTCCGGGACGCCGCGCATCGCCTTTCGGTCGACTCGGACCGAAATTTTTACAAGTCCCGTCGGCCCGGATCGACTCCGGGACGCCGCGCATCGCCTTTCGGTCGACTCGGACCGTAATTTTTACAAGTCCCGTCGGCCCGGATCGACTCCGGGACGCCGCGCATCGCCTTTCGGTCGACTCGGACCGAAATTTTTACAAGTCCCGTCGGCCCGGATCGACTCCGGGACGCCGCGCATCGCCTTTCGGTCGGCTCGGACCGAAATTTTTACAAGTCCCGTCGGCCCGGATCGACTCCGGGACGCCGCGCATCGCCTTTCGGTCGACTCGGACCGAAATTTTTACAAGTCCCGTCGGCCCGGATCGACTCCGGGACGCCGCGCATCGCCTTTCGGTCGACTCGGACCGAAATTTTTACAAGTCCCGTCGGCCCGGATCGACTCCGGGACGCCGCGCATCGCCTTTCGGTCGACTCGGACCGAAATTTTTACAAGTTCCGTCGGCCCGGATCGACTCCGGGACGCCGCGCATCGCCTTTCGGTCGACTCGGACCGAAATTTTTACAAGTCCCGTCGGCCCGGATCGACTCCGGGACGCCGCGCATCGCCTTTCGGTCGACTCGGACCGAAATTTTTACAAGTCCCGTCGGCCCGGATCGACTCCGGAACGCCGCGCATCGCCTTTCGGTCGACTCGGACCGAAATTTTTACAAGTCCCGTCGGCCCGGATCGACTCCGGGACGCCGCGCATCGCCTTTCGGTCGACTCGGACCGTAATTTTTACAAGTCCCGTCGGCCCGGATCGACTCCGGGACGCCGCGCATCGCCTTTCGGTCGACTCGGACCGAAATTTTTACAAGTCCCGTCGGCCCGGATCGACTCCGGGACGCCGCGCATCGCCTTTCGGTCGACTCGGACCGAAATTTTTACAAGTCCCGTCCGCCCGGATCGACTCCGGAACGCCGCGCATCGCCTTTCGGTCGACTCGGACCGAAATTTTTACAAGTCCCGTCGGCCCGGATCGACTCCGGGACGCCGCGCATCGCCTTTCGGTCGACTCGGACCGAAATTTTTACAAGTCCCGTCGGCCCGGATCGACTCCGGGACGCCGCGCATCGCCTTTCGGTCGACTCGGACCGAAATTTTTACAAGTCCCGTCCGCCCGGATCGACTCCGGAACGCCGCGCATCGCCTTTCGGTCGACTCGGACCGAAATTTTTACAAGTCCCGTCGGCCCGGATCGACTCCGGGACGCCGCGCATCGCCTTTCGGTCGACTCGGACCGTAATTTTTACAAGTCCCGTCGGCCCGGATCGACTCCGGGACGCCGCGCATCGCCTTTCGGTCGACTCGGACCGAAATTTTTACAAGTCCCGTCGGCCCGGATCGACTCCGGGACGCCGCGCATCGCCTTTCGGTCGACTCGGACCGTAATTTTTACAAGTCCCGTCGGCCCGGATCGACTCCGGGACGCCGCGCATCGCCTTTCGGTCGACTCGGACCGAAATTTTTACAAGTTCCGTCGGCCCGGATCGACTCGGGGAGGCCGCGCGTCGCCGCGCGTCGCCTCTCGGTCGACTCGGACCGAAATTTTCACAAGTGTCCCGTCGCGCCGCACCGGGGGTCGGTCCGTCCGCCGTCGACCCATCGGCCCCGGGACGCGGCGCATTGCCTTTCGGTCGACTCGGAACGAAACTTCATCGAGTCCCGTCGGCCCGTATAGTCTCCAAGACGCCGCGCATCGCCTTTCGGTCGACTCGGACCGAAATTTTTACAAGTCCCGTCGGCCCGGATCGACTCCGGGACGCCGCGCATCGCCTTTCGGTCGACTCGGACCGAAATTTTTACAAGTCCCGTCGGCCCGGATCGACTCCGGAACGCCGCGCATCGCCTTTCGGTCGACTCGGACCGAAATTTTTACAAGTCCCGTCGGCCCGGATCGACTCCGGGACGCCGCGCATCGCCTTTCGGTCGACTCGGACCGAAATTTTTACAAGTCCCGTCGGCCCGGATCGACTCCGGGACGCCGCGCATCGCCTTTCGGTCGACTCGGACCGAAATTTTTACAAGTCCCGTCCGCCCGGATCGACTCCGGAACGCCGCGCATCGCCTTTCGGTCGACTCGGACCGAAATTTTTACAAGTCCCGTCGGCCCGGATCGACTCCGGGACGCCGCGCATCGCCTTTCGGTCGACTCGGACCGAAATTTTTACAAGTCCCGTCGGCCCGGATCGACTCCGGGACGCCGCGCATCGCCTTTCGGTCGACTCGGACCGAAATTTTTACAAGTCCCGTCCGCCCGGATCGACTCCGGAACGCCGCGCATCGCCTTTCGGTCGACTCGGACCGAAATTTTTACAAGTCCCGTCGGCCCGGATCGACTCCGGGACGCCGCGCATCGCCTTTCGGTCGACTCGGACCGTAATTTTTACAAGTCCCGTCGGCCCGGATCGACTCCGGGACGCCGCGCATCGCCTTTCGGTCGACTCGGACCGAAATTTTTACAAGTCCCGTCGGCCCGGATCGACTCCGGGACGCCGCGCATCGCCTTTCGGTCGACTCGGACCGTAATTTTTACAAGTCCCGTCGGCCCGGATCGACTCCGGGACGCCGCGCATCGCCTTTCGGTCGACTCGGACCGAAATTTTTACAAGTCCCGTCGGCCCGGATCGACTCCGGGACGCCGCGCATCGCCTTTCGGTCGGCTCGGACCGAAATTTTTACAAGTCCCGTCGGCCCGGATCGACTCCGGGACGCCGCGCATCGCCTTTCGGTCGACTCGGACCGAAATTTTTACAAGTCCCGTCGGCCCGGATCGACTCCGGGACGCCGCGCATCGCCTTTCGGTCGACTCGGACCGAAATTTTTACAAGTCCCGTCGGCCCGGATCGACTCCGGGACGCCGCGCATCGCCTTTCGGTCGACTCGGACCGAAATTTTTACAAGTTCCGTCGGCCCGGATCGACTCCGGGACGCCGCGCATCGCCTTTCGGTCGACTCGGACCGAAATTTTTACAAGTCCCGTCGGCCCGGATCGACTCCGGGACGCCGCGCATCGCCTTTCGGTCGACTCGGACCGAAATTTTTACAAGTCCCGTCGGCCCGGATCGACTCCGGAACGCCGCGCATCGCCTTTCGGTCGACTCGGACCGAAATTTTTACAAGTCCCGTCGGCCCGGATCGACTCCGGGACGCCGCGCATCGCCTTTCGGTCGACTCGGACCGTAATTTTTACAAGTCCCGTCGGCCCGGATCGACTCCGGGACGCCGCGCATCGCCTTTCGGTCGACTCGGACCGAAATTTTTACAAGTCCCGTCGGCCCGGATCGACTCCGGGACGCCGCGCATCGCCTTTCGGTCGACTCGGACCGTAATTTTTACAAGTCCCGTCGGCCCGGATCGACTCCGGGACGCCGCGCATCGCCTTTCGGTCGACTCGGACCGAAATTTTTACAAGTCCCGTCGGCCCGGATCGACTCCGGGACGCCGCGCATCGCCTTTCGGTCGGCTCGGACCGAAATTTTTACAAGTCCCGTCGGCCCGGATCGACTCCGGGACGCCGCGCATCGCCTTTCGGTCGACTCGGACCGAAATTTTTACAAGTCCCGTCGGCCCGGATCGACTCCGGGACGCCGCGCATCGCCTTTCGGTCGACTCGGACCGAAATTTTTACAAGTCCCGTCGGCCCGGATCGACTCCGGAACGCCGCGCATCGCCTTTCGGTCGACTCGGACCGAAATTTTTACAAGTCCCGTCGGCCCGGATCGACTCCGGGACGCCGCGCATCGCCTTTCGGTCGTCTCGGACCGTAATTTTTACAAGTCCCGTCGGCCCGGATCGACTCCGGGACGCCGCGCATCGCCTTTCGGTCGACTCGGACCGAAATTTTTACAAGTCCCGTCGGCCCGGATCGACTCCGGGACGCCGCGCATCGCCTTTCGGTCGACTCGGACCGAAATTTTTACAAGTTCCGTCGGCCCGGATCGACTCCGGGACGCCGCGCATCGCCTTTCGGTCGACTCGGAACGAAACTTCATCGAGTCCCGTCGGCCCGTATAGTCTCCAAGACGCCGCGCATCGCCTTTCGGTCGACTCGGACCGAAATTTTTACAAGTCCCGTCGGCCCGGATCGACTCCGGGACGCCGCGCATCGCCTTTCGGTCGACTCGGACCGTAATTTTTACAAGTCCCGTCGGCCCGGATCGACTCCGGGACGCCGCGCATCGCCTTTCGGTCGACTCGGAACGAAACTTCATCGAGTCCCGTCGGCCCGTATAGTCTCCAAGACGCCGCGCATCGCCTTTCGGTCGACTCGGACCGAAATTTTTACAAGTCCCGTCGGCCCGGATCGACTCCGGGACGCCGCGCATCGCCTTTCGGTCGACTCGGACCGTAATTTTTACAAGTCCCGTCGGCCCGGATCGACTCCGGGACGCCGCGCATCGCCTTTCGGTCGACTCGGACCGAAATTTTTACAAGTTCCGTCGGCCCGGATCGACTCCGGGACGCCGCGCATCGCCTTTCGGTCGACTCGGAACGAAACTTCATCGAGTCCCGTCGGCCCGTATAGTCTCCAAGACGCCGCGCATCGCCTTTCGGTCGACTCGGACCGAAATTTTTACAAGTCCCGTCGGCCCGGATCGACTCCGGGACGCCGCGCATCGCCTTTCGGTCGACTCGGACCGAAATTTTTACAAGTCCCGTCCGCCCGGATCGACTCCGGAACGCCGCGCATCGCCTTTCGGTCGACTCGGACCGAAATTTTTACAAGTCCCGTCGGCCCGGATCGACTCCGGGACGCCGCGCATCGCCTTTCGGTCGACTCGGACCGAAATTTTTACAAGTCCCGTCCGCCCGGATCGACTCCGGAACGCCGCGCATCGCCTTTCGGTCGACTCGGACCGAAATTTTTACAAGTCCCGTCGGCCCGGATCGACTCCGGGACGCCGCGCATCGCCTTTCGGTCGACTCGGACCGTAATTTTTACAAGTCCCGTCGGCCCGGATCGACTCCGGGACGCCGCGCATCGCCTTTCGGTCGACTCGGACCGAAATTTTTACAAGTCCCGTCGGCCCGGATCGACTCCGGGACGCCGCGCATCGCCTTTCGGTCGACTCGGACCGTAATTTTTACAAGTCCCGTCGGCCCGGATCGACTCCGGGACGCCGCGCATCGCCTTTCGGTCGACTCGGACCGAAATTTTTACAAGTCCCGTCGGCCCGGATCGACTCCGGGACGCCGCGCATCGCCTTTCGGTCGGCTCGGACCGAAATTTTTACAAGTCCCGTCGGCCCGGATCGACTCCGGGACGCCGCGCATCGCCTTTCGGTCGACTCGGACCGAAATTTTTACAAGTCCCGTCGGCCCGGATCGACTCCGGGACGCCGCGCATCGCCTTTCGGTCGACTCGGACCGAAATTTTTACAAGTCCCGTCGGCCCGGATCGACTCCGGGACGCCGCGCATCGCCTTTCGGTCGACTCGGACCGAAATTTTTACAAGTTCCGTCGGCCCGGATCGACTCCGGGACGCCGCGCATCGCCTTTCGGTCGACTCGGACCGAAATTTTTACAAGTCCCGTCGGCCCGGATCGACTCCGGGACGCCGCGCATCGCCTTTCGGTCGACTCGGACCGAAATTTTTACAAGTCCCGTCGGCCCGGATCGACTCCGGAACGCCGCGCATCGCCTTTCGGTCGACTCGGACCGAAATTTTTACAAGTCCCGTCGGCCCGGATCGACTCCGGGACGCCGCGCATCGCCTTTCGGTCGACTCGGACCGAAATTTTTACAAGTCCCGTCGGCCCGGATCGACTCCGGGACGCCGCGCATCGCCTTTCGGTCGACTCGGACCGAAATTTTTACAAGTTCCGTCGGCCCGGATCGACTCCGGGACGCCGCGCATCGCCTTTCGGTCGACTCGGAACGAAACTTCATCGAGTCCCGTCGGCCCGTATAGTCTCCAAGACGCCGCGCATCGCCTTTCGGTCGACTCGGACCGAAATTTTTACAAGTCCCGTCGGCCCGGATCGACTCCGGGACGCCGCGCATCGCCTTTCGGTCGACTCGGACCGTAATTTTTACAAGTCCCGTCGGCCCGGATCGACTCCGGGACGCCGCGCATCGCCTTTCGGTCGACTCGGAACGAAACTTCATCGAGTCCCGTCGGCCCGTATAGTCTCCAAGACGCCGCGCATCGCCTTTCGGTCGACTCGGACCGAAATTTTTACAAGTCCCGTCGGCCCGGATCGACTCCGGGACGCCGCGCATCGCCTTTCGGTCGACTCGGACCGTAATTTTTACAAGTCCCGTCGGCCCGGATCGACTCCGGGACGCCGCGCATCGCCTTTCGGTCGACTCGGACCGAAATTTTTACAAGTTCCGTCGGCCCGGATCGACTCCGGGACGCCGCGCATCGCCTTTCGGTCGACTCGGAACGAAACTTCATCGAGTCCCGTCGGCCCGTATAGTCTCCAAGACGCCGCGCATCGCCTTTCGGTCGACTCGGACCGAAATTTTTACAAGTCCCGTCGGCCCGGATCGACTCCGGGACGCCGCGCATCGCCTTTCGGTCGACTCGGACCGTAATTTTTACAAGTCCCGTCGGCCCGGATCGACTCCGGGACGCCGCGCATCGCCTTTCGGTCGACTCGGACCGAAACTTCATCGAGTCCCGTCGGCCCGTATAGTCTCCAAGACGCCGCGCATCGCCTTTCGGTCGACTCGGACCGAAATTTTTACAAGTCCCGTCGGCCCGGATCGACTCCGGGACGCCGCGCATCGCCTTTCGGTCGACTCGGACCGTAATTTTTACAAGTCCCGTCGGCCCGGATCGACTCCGGGACGCCGCGCATCGCCTTTCGGTCGACTCGGACCGAAATTTTTACAAGTTCCGTCGGCCCGGATCGACTCGGGGAGGCCGCGCGTCGCCGCGCGTCGCCTCTCGGTCGACTCGGACCGAAATTTTCACAAGTGTCCCGTCGCGCCGCACCGGGGGTCGGTCCGTCCGCCGTCGACCCATCGGCCCCGGGACGCGGCGCATTGCCTTTCGGTCGACTCGGAACGAAACTTCATCGAGTCCCGTCGGCCCGTATAGTCTCCAAGACGCCGCGCATCGCCTTTCGGTCGACTCGGACCGAAATTTTTACAAGTCCCGTCGGCCCGGATCGACTCCGGGACGCCGCGCATCGCCTTTCGGTCGACTCGGAACGAAACTTCATCGAGTCCCGTCGGCCCGTATAGTCTCCGAAACGCCGCGCATCGCCTTTCGGTCGACTCGGACCGAAATTTTTACAAGTCCCGTCGGCCCGGATCGACTCCGGGACGCCGCGCATCGCCTTTCGGTCGACTCGGACCGAAATTTTTACAAGTCCCGTCGGCCCGGATCGACTCCGGAACGCCGCGCATCGCCTTTCGGTCGACTCGGACCGAAATTTTTACAAGTCCCGTCGGCCCGGATCGACTCCGGGACGCCGCGCATCGCCTTTCGGTCGACTCGGACCGAAATTTTTACAAGTCCCGTCGGCCCGGATCGACTCCGGGACGCCGCGCATCGCCTTTCGGTCGACTCGGACCGAAATTTTTACAAGTCCCGTCCGCCCGGATCGACTCCGGAACGCCGCGCATCGCCTTTCGGTCGACTCGGACCGAAATTTTTACAAGTCCCGTCGGCCCGGATCGACTCCGGGACGCCGCGCATCGCCTTTCGGTCGACTCGGACCGAAATTTTTACAAGTCCCGTCGGCCCGGATCGACTCCGGAACGCCGCGCATCGCCTTTCGGTCGACTCGGACCGAAATTTTTACAAGTCCCGTCGGCCCGGATCGACTCCGGGACGCCGCGCATCGCCTTTCGGTCGACTCGGACCGAAATTTTTACAAGTCCCGTCGGCCCGGATCGACTCCGGGACGCCGCGCATCGCCTTTCGGTCGACTCGGACCGAAATTTTTACAAGTCCCGTCCGCCCGGATCGACTCCGGAACGCCGCGCATCGCCTTTCGGTCGACTCGGACCGAAATTTTTACAAGTCCCGTCGGCCCGGATCGACTCCGGGACGCCGCGCATCGCCTTTCGGTCGACTCGGACCGAAATTTTTACAAGTCCCGTCCGCCCGGATCGACTCCGGAACGCCGCGCATCGCCTTTCGGTCGACTCGGACCGAAATTTTTACAAGTCCCGTCGGCCCGGATCGACTCCGGGACGCCGCGCATCGCCTTTCGGTCGACTCGGACCGAAATTTTTACAAGTCCCGTCGGCCCGGATCGACTCCGGAACGCCGCGCATCGCCTTTCGGTCGACTCGGACCGAAATTTTTACAAGTCCCGTCGGCCCGGATCGACTCCGGGACGCCGCGCATCGCCTTTCGGTCGACTCGGACCGAAATTTTTACAAGTCCCGTCGGCCCGGATCGACTCCGGGACGCCGCGCATCGCCTTTCGGTCGACTCGGACCGAAATTTTTACAAGTCCCGTCCGCCCGGATCGACTCCGGAACGCCGCGCATCGCCTTTCGGTCGACTCGGACCGAAATTTTTACAAGTCCCGTCGGCCCGGATCGACTCCGGGACGCCGCGCATCGCCTTTCGGTCGACTCGGACCGTAATTTTTACAAGTCCCGTCGGCCCGGATCGACTCCGGGACGCCGCGCATCGCCTTTCGGTCGACTCGGACCGAAATTTTTACAAGTTCCGTCGGCCCGGATCGACTCCGGGACGCCGCGCATCGCCTTTCGGTCGACTCGGAACGAAACTTCATCGAGTCCCGTCGGCCCGTATAGTCTCCAAGACGCCGCGCATCGCCTTTCGGTCGACTCGGACCGAAATTTTTACAAGTCCCGTCGGCCCGGATCGACTCCGGGACGCCGCGCATCGCCTTTCGGTCGACTCGGACCGTAATTTTTACAAGTCCCGTCGGCCCGGATCGACTCCGGGACGCCGCGCATCGCCTTTCGGTCGACTCGGACCGAAACTTCATCGAGTCCCGTCGGCCCGTATAGTCTCCAAGACGCCGCGCATCGCCTTTCGGTCGACTCGGACCGAAATTTTTACAAGTCCCGTCGGCCCGGATCGACTCCGGGACGCCGCGCATCGCCTTTCGGTCGACTCGGACCGTAATTTTTACAAGTCCCGTCGGCCCGGATCGACTCCGGGACGCCGCGCATCGCCTTTCGGTCGACTCGGACCGAAATTTTTACAAGTTCCGTCGGCCCGGATCGACTCGGGGAGGCCGCGCGTCGCCGCGCGTCGCCTCTCGGTCGACTCGGACCGAAATTTTCACAAGTGTCCCGTCGCGCCGCACCGGGGGTCGGTCCGTCCGCCGTCGACCCATCGGCCCCGGGACGCGGCGCATTGCCTTTCGGTCGACTCGGAACGAAACTTCATCGAGTCCCGTCGGCCCGTATAGTCTCCAAGACGCCGCGCATCGCCTTTCGGTCGACTCGGACCGAAATTTTTACAAGTCCCGTCGGCCCGGATCGACTCCGGGACGCCGCGCATCGCCTTTCGGTCGACTCGGAACGAAACTTCATCGAGTCCCGTCGGCCCGTATAGTCTCCGAAACGCCGCGCATCGCCTTTCGGTCGACTCGGACCGAAATTTTTACAAGTCCCGTCGGCCCGGATCGACTCCGGGACGCCGCGCATCGCCTTTCGGTCGACTCGGACCGAAATTTTTACAAGTCCCGTCGGCCCGGATCGACTCCGGAACGCCGCGCATCGCCTTTCGGTCGACTCGGACCGAAATTTTTACAAGTCCCGTCGGCCCGGATCGACTCCGGGACGCCGCGCATCGCCTTTCGGTCGACTCGGACCGAAATTTTTACAAGTCCCGTCGGCCCGGATCGACTCCGGGACGCCGCGCATCGCCTTTCGGTCGACTCGGACCGAAATTTTTACAAGTCCCGTCCGCCCGGATCGACTCCGGAACGCCGCGCATCGCCTTTCGGTCGACTCGGACCGAAATTTTTACAAGTCCCGTCGGCCCGGATCGACTCCGGGACGCCGCGCATCGCCTTTCGGTCGACTCGGACCGAAATTTTTACAAGTCCCGTCGGCCCGGATCGACTCCGGAACGCCGCGCATCGCCTTTCGGTCGACTCGGACCGAAATTTTTACAAGTCCCGTCGGCCCGGATCGACTCCGGGACGCCGCGCATCGCCTTTCGGTCGACTCGGACCGAAATTTTTACAAGTCCCGTCGGCCCGGATCGACTCCGGGACGCCGCGCATCGCCTTTCGGTCGACTCGGACCGAAATTTTTACAAGTCCCGTCCGCCCGGATCGACTCCGGAACGCCGCGCATCGCCTTTCGGTCGACTCGGACCGTAATTTTTACAAGTCCCGTCGGCCCGGATCGACTCCGGGACGCCGCGCATCGCCTTTCGGTCGACTCGGACCGAAACTTCATCGAGTCCCGTCGGCCCGTATAGTCTCCAAGACGCCGCGCATCGCCTTTCGGTCGACTCGGACCGAAATTTTTACAAGTCCCGTCGGCCCGGATCGACTCCGGGACGCCGCGCATCGCCTTTCGGTCGACTCGGACCGTAATTTTTACAAGTCCCGTCGGCCCGGATCGACTCCGGGACGCCGCGCATCGCCTTTCGGTCGACTCGGACCGAAATTTTTACAAGTTCCGTCGGCCCGGATCGACTCGGGGAGGCCGCGCGTCGCCGCGCGTCGCCTCTCGGTCGACTCGGACCGAAATTTTCACAAGTGTCCCGTCGCGCCGCACCGGGGGTCGGTCCGTCCGCCGTCGACCCATCGGCCCCGGGACGCGGCGCATTGCCTTTCGGTCGACTCGGAACGAAACTTCATCGAGTCCCGTCGGCCCGTATAGTCTCCAAGACGCCGCGCATCGCCTTTCGGTCGACTCGGACCGAAATTTTTACAAGTCCCGTCGGCCCGGATCGACTCCGGGACGCCGCGCATCGCCTTTCGGTCGACTCGGAACGAAACTTCATCGAGTCCCGTCGGCCCGTATAGTCTCCAAGACGCCGCGCATCGCCTTTCGGTCGACTCGGACCGAAATTTTTACAAGTCCCGTCGGCCCGGATCGACTCCGGGACGCCGCGCATCGCCTTTCGGTCGACTCGGACCGAAATTTTTACAAGTCCCGTCGGCCCGGATCGACTCCGGAACGCCGCGCATCGCCTTTCGGTCGACTCGGACCGAAATTTTTACAAGTCCCGTCGGCCCGGATCGACTCCGGGACGCCGCGCATCGCCTTTCGGTCGACTCGGACCGAAATTTTTACAAGTCCCGTCGGCCCGGATCGACTCCGGGACGCCGCGCATCGCCTTTCGGTCGACTCGGACCGAAATTTTTACAAGTCCCGTCCGCCCGGATCGACTCCGGAACGCCGCGCATCGCCTTTCGGTCGACTCGGACCGAAATTTTTACAAGTCCCGTCGGCCCGGATCGACTCCGGGACGCCGCGCATCGCCTTTCGGTCGACTCGGACCGAAATTTTTACAAGTCCCGTCGGCCCGGATCGACTCCGGAACGCCGCGCATCGCCTTTCGGTCGACTCGGACCGAAATTTTTACAAGTCCCGTCGGCCCGGATCGACTCCGGGACGCCGCGCATCGCCTTTCGGTCGACTCGGACCGAAATTTTTACAAGTCCCGTCGGCCCGGATCGACTCCGGGACGCCGCGCATCGCCTTTCGGTCGACTCGGACCGAAATTTTTACAAGTCCCGTCCGCCCGGATCGACTCCGGAACGCCGCGCATCGCCTTTCGGTCGACTCGGACCGAAATTTTTACAAGTCCCGTCGGCCCGGATCGACTCCGGGACGCCGCGCATCGCCTTTCGGTCGACTCGGACCGAAATTTTTACAAGTCCCGTCGGCCCGGATCGACTCCGGGACGCCGCGCATCGCCTTTCGGTCGACTCGGACCGAAATTTTTACAAGTCCCGTCCGCCCGGATCGACTCCGGAACGCCGCGCATCGCCTTTCGGTCGACTCGGACCGAAATTTTTACAAGTCCCGTCGGCCCGGATCGACTCCGGGACGCCGCGCATCGCCTTTCGGTCGACTCGGACCGTAATTTTTACAAGTCCCGTCGGCCCGGATCGACTCCGGGACGCCGCGCATCGCCTTTCGGTCGACTCGGACCGAAATTTTTACAAGTCCCGTCGGCCCGGATCGACTCCGGGACGCCGCGCATCGCCTTTCGGTCGACTCGGACCGAAATTTTTACAAGTCCCGTCGGCCCGGATCGACTCCGGAACGCCGCGCATCGCCTTTCGGTCGACTCGGACCGAAATTTTTACAAGTCCCGTCGGCCCGGATCGACTCCGGGACGCCGCGCATCGCCTTTCGGTCGACTCGGACCGTAATTTTTACAAGTCCCGTCGGCCCGGATCGACTCCGGGACGCCGCGCATCGCCTTTCGGTCGACTCGGACCGAAATTTTTACAAGTCCCGTCGGCCCGGATCGACTCCGGGACGCCGCGCATCGCCTTTCGGTCGACTCGGACCGAAATTTTTACAAGTTCCGTCGGCCCGGATCGACTCCGGGACGCCGCGCATCGCCTTTCGGTCGACTCGGAACGAAACTTCATCGAGTCCCGTCGGCCCGTATAGTCTCCAAGACGCCGCGCATCGCCTTTCGGTCGACTCGGACCGAAATTTTTACAAGTCCCGTCGGCCCGGATCGACTCCGGGACGCCGCGCATCGCCTTTCGGTCGACTCGGACCGTAATTTTTACAAGTCCCGTCGGCCCGGATCGACTCCGGGACGCCGCGCATCGCCTTTCGGTCGACTCGGACCGTAATTTTTACAAGTCCCGTCGGCCCGGATCGACTCCGGGACGCCGCGCATCGCCTTTCGGTCGACTCGGACCGAAATTTTTACAAGTTCCGTCGGCCCGGATCGACTCCGGGACGCCGCGCATCGCCTTTCGGTCGACTCGGAACGAAACTTCATCGAGTCCCGTCGGCCCGTATAGTCTCCAAGACGCCGCGCATCGCCTTTCGGTCGACTCGGACCGAAATTTTTACAAGTCCCGTCGGCCCGGATCGACTCCGGGACGCCGCGCATCGCCTTTCGGTCGACTCGGACCGTAATTTTTACAAGTCCCGTCGGCCCGGATCGACTCCGGGACGCCGCGCATCGCCTTTCGGTCGACTCGGACCGAAACTTCATCGAGTCCCGTCGGCCCGTATAGTCTCCAAGACGCCGCGCATCGCCTTTCGGTCGACTCGGACCGAAATTTTTACAAGTCCCGTCGGCCCGGATCGACTCCGGGACGCCGCGCATCGCCTTTCGGTCGACTCGGACCGTAATTTTTACAAGTCCCGTCGGCCCGGATCGACTCCGGGACGCCGCGCATCGCCTTTCGGTCGACTCGGACCGAAATTTTTACAAGTTCCGTCGGCCCGGATCGACTCGGGGAGGCCGCGCGTCGCCGCGCGTCGCCTCTCGGTCGACTCGGACCGAAATTTTCACAAGTGTCCCGTCGCGCCGCACCGGGGGTCGGTCCGTCCGCCGTCGACCCATCGGCCCCGGGACGCGGCGCATTGCCTTTCGGTCGACTCGGAACGAAACTTCATCGAGTCCCGTCGGCCCGTATAGTCTCCAAGACGCCGCGCATCGCCTTTCGGTCGACTCGGACCGAAATTTTTACAAGTCCCGTCGGCCCGGATCGACTCCGGGACGCCGCGCATCGCCTTTCGGTCGACTCGGAACGAAACTTCATCGAGTCCCGTCGGCCCGTATAGTCTCCAAGACGCCGCGCATCGCCTTTCGGTCGACTCGGACCGAAATTTTTACAAGTCCCGTCGGCCCGGATCGACTCCGGGACGCCGCGCATCGCCTTTCGGTCGACTCGGACCGAAATTTTTACAAGTCCCGTCGGCCCGGATCGACTCCGGAACGCCGCGCATCGCCTTTCGGTCGACTCGGACCGAAATTTTTACAAGTCCCGTCGGCCCGGATCGACTCCGGGACGCCGCGCATCGCCTTTCGGTCGACTCGGACCGTAATTTTTACAAGTCCCGTCGGCCCGGATCGACTCCGGGACGCCGCGCATCGCCTTTCGGTCGACTCGGACCGAAATTTTTACAAGTCCCGTCGGCCCGGATCGACTCCGGGACGCCGCGCATCGCCTTTCGGTCGACTCGGACCGTAATTTTTACAAGTCCCGTCGGCCCGGATCGACTCCGGGACGCCGCGCATCGCCTTTCGGTCGACTCGGACCGAAATTTTTACAAGTCCCGTCGGCCCGGATCGACTCCGGGACGCCGCGCATCGCCTTTCGGTCGGCTCGGACCGAAATTTTTACGAGTCCCGTCGGCCCGGATCGACTCCGGGACGCCGCGCATCGCCTTTCGGTCGACTCGGACCGAAATTTTTACAAGTCCCGTCGGCCCGGATCGACTCCGGGACGCCGCGCATCGCCTTTCGGTCGACTCGGACCGAAATTTTTACAAGTCCCGTCGGCCCGGATCGACTCCGGGACGCCGCGCATCGCCTTTCGGTCGACTCGGACCGAAATTTTTACAAGTTCCGTCGGCCCGGATCGACTCCGGGACGCCGCGCATCGCCTTTCGGTCGACTCGGACCGAAATTTTTACAAGTCCCGTCGGCCCGGATCGACTCCGGGACGCCGCGCATCGCCTTTCGGTCGACTCGGACCGAAATTTTTACAAGTCCCGTCGGCCCGGATCGACTCCGGAACGCCGCGCATCGCCTTTCGGTCGACTCGGACCGAAATTTTTACAAGTCCCGTCGGCCCGGATCGACTCCGGGACGCCGCGCATCGCCTTTCGGTCGACTCGGACCGTAATTTTTACAAGTCCCGTCGGCCCGGATCGACTCCGGGACGCCGCGCATCGCCTTTCGGTCGACTCGGACCGAAATTTTTACAAGTCCCGTCGGCCCGGATCGACTCCGGGACGCCGCGCATCGCCTTTCGGTCGACTCGGACCGTAATTTTTACAAGTCCCGTCGGCCCGGATCGACTCCGGGACGCCGCGCATCGCCTTTCGGTCGACTCGGACCGAAATTTTTACAAGTCCCGTCGGCCCGGATCGACTCCGGGACGCCGCGCATCGCCTTTCGGTCGGCTCGGACCGAAATTTTTACAAGTCCCGTCGGCCCGGATCGACTCCGGGACGCCGCGCATCGCCTTTCGGTCGACTCGGACCGAAATTTTTACAAGTCCCGTCGGCCCGGATCGACTCCGGGACGCCGCGCATCGCCTTTCGGTCGACTCGGACCGAAATTTTTACAAGTCCCGTCGGCCCGGATCGACTCCGGAACGCCGCGCATCGCCTTTCGGTCGACTCGGACCGAAATTTTTACAAGTCCCGTCGGCCCGGATCGACTCCGGGACGCCGCGCATCGCCTTTCGGTCGTCTCGGACCGTAATTTTTACAAGTCCCGTCGGCCCGGATCGACTCCGGGACGCCGCGCATCGCCTTTCGGTCGACTCGGACCGAAATTTTTACAAGTCCCGTCGGCCCGGATCGACTCCGGGACGCCGCGCATCGCCTTTCGGTCGACTCGGACCGAAATTTTTACAAGTTCCGTCGGCCCGGATCGACTCCGGGACGCCGCGCATCGCCTTTCGGTCGACTCGGAACGAAACTTCATCGAGTCCCGTCGGCCCGTATAGTCTCCAAGACGCCGCGCATCGCCTTTCGGTCGACTCGGACCGAAATTTTTACAAGTCCCGTCGGCCCGGATCGACTCCGGGACGCCGCGCATCGCCTTTCGGTCGACTCGGACCGTAATTTTTACAAGTCCCGTCGGCCCGGATCGACTCCGGGACGCCGCGCATCGCCTTTCGGTCGACTCGGAACGAAACTTCATCGAGTCCCGTCGGCCCGTATAGTCTCCAAGACGCCGCGCATCGCCTTTCGGTCGACTCGGACCGAAATTTTTACAAGTCCCGTCGGCCCGGATCGACTCCGGGACGCCGCGCATCGCCTTTCGGTCGACTCGGACCGTAATTTTTACAAGTCCCGTCGGCCCGGATCGACTCCGGGACGCCGCGCATCGCCTTTCGGTCGACTCGGACCGAAATTTTTACAAGTTCCGTCGGCCCGGATCGACTCCGGGACGCCGCGCATCGCCTTTCGGTCGACTCGGAACGAAACTTCATCGAGTCCCGTCGGCCCGTATAGTCTCCAAGACGCCGCGCATCGCCTTTCGGTCGACTCGGACCGAAATTTTTACAAGTCCCGTCGGCCCGGATCGACTCCGGGACGCCGCGCATCGCCTTTCGGTCGACTCGGACCGTAATTTTTACAAGTCCCGTCGGCCCGGATCGACTCCGGGACGCCGCGCATCGCCTTTCGGTCGACTCGGACCGAAACTTCATCGAGTCCCGTCGGCCCGTATAGTCTCCAAGACGCCGCGCATCGCCTTTCGGTCGACTCGGACCGAAATTTTTACAAGTCCCGTCGGCCCGGATCGACTCCGGGACGCCGCGCATCGCCTTTCGGTCGACTCGGACCGTAATTTTTACAAGTCCCGTCGGCCCGGATCGACTCCGGGACGCCGCGCATCGCCTTTCGGTCGACTCGGACCGAAATTTTTACAAGTTCCGTCGGCCCGGATCGACTCGGGGAGGCCGCGCGTCGCCGCGCGTCGCCTCTCGGTCGACTCGGACCGAAATTTTCACAAGTGTCCCGTCGCGCCGCACCGGGGGTCGGTCCGTCCGCCGTCGACCCATCGGCCCCGGGACGCGGCGCATTGCCTTTCGGTCGACTCGGAACGAAACTTCATCGAGTCCCGTCGGCCCGTATAGTCTCCAAGACGCCGCGCATCGCCTTTCGGTCGACTCGGACCGAAATTTTTACAAGTCCCGTCGGCCCGGATCGACTCCGGGACGCCGCGCATCGCCTTTCGGTCGACTCGGACCGTAATTTTTACAAGTCCCGTCGGCCCGGATCGACTCCGGGACGCCGCGCATCGCCTTTCGGTCGACTCGGACCGAAATTTTTACAAGTCCCGTCGGCCCGGATCGACTCCGGGACGCCGCGCATCGCCTTTCGGTCGACTCGGACCGTAATTTTTACAAGTCCCGTCGGCCCGGATCGACTCCGGGACGCCGCGCATCGCCTTTCGGTCGACTCGGACCGAAATTTTTACAAGTTCCGTCGGCCCGGATCGACTCGGGGAGGCCGCGCGTCGCCGCGCGTCGCCTCTCGGTCGACTCGGACCGAAATTTTCACAAGTGTCCCGTCGCGCCGCACCGGGGGTCGGTCCGTCCGCCGTCGACCCATCGGCCCCGGGACGCGGCGCATTGCCTTTCGGTCGACTCGGAACGAAACTTCATCGAGTCCCGTCGGCCCGTATAGTCTCCAAGACGCCGCGCATCGCCTTTCGGTCGACTCGGACCGAAATTTTTACAAGTCCCGTCGGCCCGGATCGACTCCGGGACGCCGCGCATCGCCTTTCGGTCGACTCGGACCGAAATTTTTACAAGTCCCGTCGGCCCGGATCGACTCCGGAACGCCGCGCATCGCCTTTCGGTCGACTCGGACCGAAATTTTTACAAGTCCCGTCGGCCCGGATCGACTCCGGGACGCCGCGCATCGCCTTTCGGTCGACTCGGACCGAAATTTTTACAAGTCCCGTCGGCCCGGATCGACTCCGGGACGCCGCGCATCGCCTTTCGGTCGACTCGGACCGAAATTTTTACAAGTCCCGTCCGCCCGGATCGACTCCGGAACGCCGCGCATCGCCTTTCGGTCGACTCGGACCGAAATTTTTACAAGTCCCGTCGGCCCAGATCGACTCCGGGACGCCGCGCATCGCCTTTCGGTCGACTCGGACCGAAATTTTTACAAGTCCCGTCGGCCCGGATCGACTCCGGGACGCCGCGCATCGCCTTTCGGTCGACTCGGACCGAAATTTTTACAAGTCCCGTCCGCCCGGATCGACTCCGGAACGCCGCGCATCGCCTTTCGGTCGACTCGGACCGAAATTTTTACAAGTCCCGTCGGCCCGGATCGACTCCGGGACGCCGCGCATCGCCTTTCGGTCGACTCGGACCGTAATTTTTACAAGTCCCGTCGGCCCGGATCGACTCCGGGACGCCGCGCATCGCCTTTCGGTCGACTCGGACCGAAATTTTTACAAGTCCCGTCGGCCCGGATCGACTCCGGGACGCCGCGCATCGCCTTTCGGTCGACTCGGACCGTAATTTTTACAAGTCCCGTCGGCCCGGATCGACTCCGGGACGCCGCGCATCGCCTTTCGGTCGACTCGGACCGAAATTTTTACAAGTCCCGTCGGCCCGGATCGACTCCGGGACGCCGCGCATCGCCTTTCGGTCGGCTCGGACCGAAATTTTTACAAGTCCCGTCGGCCCGGATCGACTCCGGGACGCCGCGCATCGCCTTTCGGTCGACTCGGACCGAAATTTTTACAAGTCCCGTCGGCCCGGATCGACTCCGGGACGCCGCGCATCGCCTTTCGGTCGACTCGGACCGAAATTTTTACAAGTCCCGTCGGCCCGGATCGACTCCGGGACGCCGCGCATCGCCTTTCGGTCGACTCGGACCGAAATTTTTACAAGTTCCGTCGGCCCGGATCGACTCCGGGACGCCGCGCATCGCCTTTCGGTCGACTCGGACCGAAATTTTTACAAGTCCCGTCGGCCCGGATCGACTCCGGGACGCCGCGCATCGCCTTTCGGTCGACTCGGACCGAAATTTTTACAAGTCCCGTCGGCCCGGATCGACTCCGGAACGCCGCGCATCGCCTTTCGGTCGACTCGGACCGAAATTTTTACAAGTCCCGTCGGCCCGGATCGACTCCGGGACGCCGCGCATCGCCTTTCGGTCGACTCGGACCGTAATTTTTACAAGTCCCGTCGGCCCGGATCGACTCCGGGACGCCGCGCATCGCCTTTCGGTCGACTCGGACCGAAATTTTTACAAGTCCCGTCGGCCCGGATCGACTCCGGGACGCCGCGCATCGCCTTTCGGTCGACTCGGACCGAAATTTTTACAAGTCCCGTCCGCCCGGATCGACTCCGGAACGCCGCGCATCGCCTTTCGGTCGACTCGGACCGAAATTTTTACAAGTCCCGTCGGCCCGGATCGACTCCGGGACGCCGCGCATCGCCTTTCGGTCGACTCGGACCGAAATTTTTACAAGTCCCGTCGGCCCGGATCGACTCCGGGACGCCGCGCATCGCCTTTCGGTCGACTCGGACCGAAATTTTTACAAGTCCCGTCCGCCCGGATCGACTCCGGAACGCCGCGCATCGCCTTTCGGTCGACTCGGACCGAAATTTTTACAAGTCCCGTCGGCCCGGATCGACTCCGGGACGCCGCGCATCGCCTTTCGGTCGACTCGGACCGTAATTTTTACAAGTCCCGTCGGCCCGGATCGACTCCGGGACGCCGCGCATCGCCTTTCGGTCGACTCGGACCGAAATTTTTACAAGTCCCGTCGGCCCGGATCGACTCCGGGACGCCGCGCATCGCCTTTCGGTCGACTCGGACCGTAATTTTTACAAGTCCCGTCGGCCCGGATCGACTCCGGGACGCCGCGCATCGCCTTTCGGTCGACTCGGACCGAAATTTTTACAAGTTCCGTCGGCCCGGATCGACTCGGGGAGGCCGCGCGTCGCCGCGCGTCGCCTCTCGGTCGACTCGGACCGAAATTTTCACAAGTGTCCCGTCGCGCCGCACCGGGGGTCGGTCCGTCCGCCGTCGACCCATCGGCCCCGGGACGCGGCGCATTGCCTTTCGGTCGACTCGGAACGAAACTTCATCGAGTCCCGTCGGCCCGTATAGTCTCCAAGACGCCGCGCATCGCCTTTCGGTCGACTCGGACCGAAATTTTTACAAGTCCCGTCGGCCCGGATCGACTCCGGGACGCCGCGCATCGCCTTTCGGTCGACTCGGACCGAAATTTTTACAAGTCCCGTCGGCCCGGATCGACTCCGGAACGCCGCGCATCGCCTTTCGGTCGACTCGGACCGAAATTTTTACAAGTCCCGTCGGCCCGGATCGACTCCGGGACGCCGCGCATCGCCTTTCGGTCGACTCGGACCGAAATTTTTACAAGTCCCGTCGGCCCGGATCGACTCCGGGACGCCGCGCATCGCCTTTCGGTCGACTCGGACCGAAATTTTTACAAGTCCCGTCCGCCCGGATCGACTCCGGAACGCCGCGCATCGCCTTTCGGTCGACTCGGACCGAAATTTTTACAAGTCCCGTCGGCCCGGATCGACTCCGGGACGCCGCGCATCGCCTTTCGGTCGACTCGGACCGAAATTTTTACAAGTCCCGTCGGCCCGGATCGACTCCGGGACGCCGCGCATCGCCTTTCGGTCGACTCGGACCGAAATTTTTACAAGTCCCGTCCGCCCGGATCGACTCCGGAACGCCGCGCATCGCCTTTCGGTCGACTCGGACCGAAATTTTTACAAGTCCCGTCGGCCCGGATCGACTCCGGGACGCCGCGCATCGCCTTTCGGTCGACTCGGACCGTAATTTTTACAAGTCCCGTCGGCCCGGATCGACTCCGGGACGCCGCGCATCGCCTTTCGGTCGACTCGGACCGAAATTTTTACAAGTCCCGTCGGCCCGGATCGACTCCGGGACGCCGCGCATCGCCTTTCGGTCGACTCGGACCGTAATTTTTACAAGTCCCGTCGGCCCGGATCGACTCCGGGACGCCGCGCATCGCCTTTCGGTCGACTCGGACCGAAATTTTTACAAGTCCCGTCGGCCCGGATCGACTCCGGGACGCCGCGCATCGCCTTTCGGTCGGCTCGGACCGAAATTTTTACAAGTCCCGTCGGCCCGGATCGACTCCGGGACGCCGCGCATCGCCTTTCGGTCGACTCGGACCGAAATTTTTACAAGTCCCGTCGGCCCGGATCGACTCCGGGACGCCGCGCATCGCCTTTCGGTCGACTCGGACCGAAATTTTTACAAGTCCCGTCGGCCCGGATCGACTCCGGGACGCCGCGCATCGCCTTTCGGTCGACTCGGACCGAAATTTTTACAAGTTCCGTCGGCCCGGATCGACTCCGGGACGCCGCGCATCGCCTTTCGGTCGACTCGGACCGAAATTTTTACAAGTCCCGTCGGCCCGGATCGACTCCGGGACGCCGCGCATCGCCTTTCGGTCGACTCGGACCGAAATTTTTACAAGTCCCGTCGGCCCGGATCGACTCCGGAACGCCGCGCATCGCCTTTCGGTCGACTCGGACCGAAATTTTTACAAGTCCCGTCGGCCCGGATCGACTCCGGGACGCCGCGCATCGCCTTTCGGTCGACTCGGACCGTAATTTTTACAAGTCCCGTCGGCCCGGATCGACTCCGGGACGCCGCGCATCGCCTTTCGGTCGACTCGGACCGAAATTTTTACAAGTCCCGTCGGCCCGGATCGACTCCGGGACGCCGCGCATCGCCTTTCGGTCGACTCGGACCGTAATTTTTACAAGTCCCGTCGGCCCGGATCGACTCCGGGACGCCGCGCATCGCCTTTCGGTCGACTCGGACCGAAATTTTTACAAGTCCCGTCGGCCCGGATCGACTCCGGGACGCCGCGCATCGCCTTTCGGTCGGCTCGGACCGAAATTTTTACAAGTCCCGTCGGCCCGGATCGACTCCGGGACGCCGCGCATCGCCTTTCGGTCGACTCGGACCGAAATTTTTACAAGTCCCGTCGGCCCGGATCGACTCCGGGACGCCGCGCATCGCCTTTCGGTCGACTCGGACCGAAATTTTTACAAGTCCCGTCGGCCCGGATCGACTCCGGAACGCCGCGCATCGCCTTTCGGTCGACTCGGACCGAAATTTTTACAAGTCCCGTCGGCCCGGATCGACTCCGGGACGCCGCGCATCGCCTTTCGGTCGTCTCGGACCGTAATTTTTACAAGTCCCGTCGGCCCGGATCGACTCCGGGACGCCGCGCATCGCCTTTCGGTCGACTCGGACCGAAATTTTTACAAGTCCCGTCGGCCCGGATCGACTCCGGGACGCCGCGCATCGCCTTTCGGTCGACTCGGACCGAAATTTTTACAAGTTCCGTCGGCCCGGATCGACTCCGGGACGCCGCGCATCGCCTTTCGGTCGACTCGGAACGAAACTTCATCGAGTCCCGTCGGCCCGTATAGTCTCCAAGACGCCGCGCATCGCCTTTCGGTCGACTCGGACCGAAATTTTTACAAGTCCCGTCGGCCCGGATCGACTCCGGGACGCCGCGCATCGCCTTTCGGTCGACTCGGACCGTAATTTTTACAAGTCCCGTCGGCCCGGATCGACTCCGGGACGCCGCGCATCGCCTTTCGGTCGACTCGGAACGAAACTTCATCGAGTCCCGTCGGCCCGTATAGTCTCCAAGACGCCGCGCATCGCCTTTCGGTCGACTCGGACCGAAATTTTTACAAGTCCCGTCGGCCCGGATCGACTCCGGGACGCCGCGCATCGCCTTTCGGTCGACTCGGACCGTAATTTTTACAAGTCCCGTCGGCCCGGATCGACTCCGGGACGCCGCGCATCGCCTTTCGGTCGACTCGGACCGAAATTTTTACAAGTTCCGTCGGCCCGGATCGACTCCGGGACGCCGCGCATCGCCTTTCGGTCGACTCGGAACGAAACTTCATCGAGTCCCGTCGGCCCGTATAGTCTCCAAGACGCCGCGCATCGCCTTTCGGTCGACTCGGACCGAAATTTTTACAAGTCCCGTCGGCCCGGATCGACTCCGGGACGCCGCGCATCGCCTTTCGGTCGACTCGGACCGAAATTTTTACAAGTCCCGTCCGCCCGGATCGACTCCGGAACGCCGCGCATCGCCTTTCGGTCGACTCGGACCGAAATTTTTACAAGTCCCGTCGGCCCGGATCGACTCCGGGACGCCGCGCATCGCCTTTCGGTCGACTCGGACCGAAATTTTTACAAGTCCCGTCCGCCCGGATCGACTCCGGAACGCCGCGCATCGCCTTTCGGTCGACTCGGACCGAAATTTTTACAAGTCCCGTCGGCCCGGATCGACTCCGGGACGCCGCGCATCGCCTTTCGGTCGACTCGGACCGTAATTTTTACAAGTCCCGTCGGCCCGGATCGACTCCGGGACGCCGCGCATCGCCTTTCGGTCGACTCGGACCGAAATTTTTACAAGTCCCGTCGGCCCGGATCGACTCCGGGACGCCGCGCATCGCCTTTCGGTCGACTCGGACCGTAATTTTTACAAGTCCCGTCGGCCCGGATCGACTCCGGGACGCCGCGCATCGCCTTTCGGTCGACTCGGACCGAAATTTTTACAAGTCCCGTCGGCCCGGATCGACTCCGGGACGCCGCGCATCGCCTTTCGGTCGGCTCGGACCGAAATTTTTACAAGTCCCGTCGGCCCGGATCGACTCCGGGACGCCGCGCATCGCCTTTCGGTCGACTCGGACCGAAATTTTTACAAGTCCCGTCGGCCCGGATCGACTCCGGGACGCCGCGCATCGCCTTTCGGTCGACTCGGACCGAAATTTTTACAAGTCCCGTCGGCCCGGATCGACTCCGGGACGCCGCGCATCGCCTTTCGGTCGACTCGGACCGAAATTTTTACAAGTTCCGTCGGCCCGGATCGACTCCGGGACGCCGCGCATCGCCTTTCGGTCGACTCGGACCGAAATTTTTACAAGTCCCGTCGGCCCGGATCGACTCCGGGACGCCGCGCATCGCCTTTCGGTCGACTCGGACCGAAATTTTTACAAGTCCCGTCGGCCCGGATCGACTCCGGAACGCCGCGCATCGCCTTTCGGTCGACTCGGACCGAAATTTTTACAAGTCCCGTCGGCCCGGATCGACTCCGGGACGCCGCGCATCGCCTTTCGGTCGACTCGGACCGAAATTTTTACAAGTCCCGTCGGCCCGGATCGACTCCGGGACGCCGCGCATCGCCTTTCGGTCGACTCGGACCGAAATTTTTACAAGTTCCGTCGGCCCGGATCGACTCCGGGACGCCGCGCATCGCCTTTCGGTCGACTCGGAACGAAACTTCATCGAGTCCCGTCGGCCCGTATAGTCTCCAAGACGCCGCGCATCGCCTTTCGGTCGACTCGGACCGAAATTTTTACAAGTCCCGTCGGCCCGGATCGACTCCGGGACGCCGCGCATCGCCTTTCGGTCGACTCGGACCGTAATTTTTACAAGTCCCGTCGGCCCGGATCGACTCCGGGACGCCGCGCATCGCCTTTCGGTCGACTCGGAACGAAACTTCATCGAGTCCCGTCGGCCCGTATAGTCTCCAAGACGCCGCGCATCGCCTTTCGGTCGACTCGGACCGAAATTTTTACAAGTCCCGTCGGCCCGGATCGACTCCGGGACGCCGCGCATCGCCTTTCGGTCGACTCGGACCGTAATTTTTACAAGTCCCGTCGGCCCGGATCGACTCCGGGACGCCGCGCATCGCCTTTCGGTCGACTCGGACCGAAATTTTTACAAGTTCCGTCGGCCCGGATCGACTCCGGGACGCCGCGCATCGCCTTTCGGTCGACTCGGAACGAAACTTCATCGAGTCCCGTCGGCCCGTATAGTCTCCAAGACGCCGCGCATCGCCTTTCGGTCGACTCGGACCGAAATTTTTACAAGTCCCGTCGGCCCGGATCGACTCCGGGACGCCGCGCATCGCCTTTCGGTCGACTCGGACCGTAATTTTTACAAGTCCCGTCGGCCCGGATCGACTCCGGGACGCCGCGCATCGCCTTTCGGTCGACTCGGACCGAAACTTCATCGAGTCCCGTCGGCCCGTATAGTCTCCAAGACGCCGCGCATCGCCTTTCGGTCGACTCGGACCGAAATTTTTACAAGTCCCGTCGGCCCGGATCGACTCCGGGACGCCGCGCATCGCCTTTCGGTCGACTCGGACCGTAATTTTTACAAGTCCCGTCGGCCCGGATCGACTCCGGGACGCCGCGCATCGCCTTTCGGTCGACTCGGACCGAAATTTTTACAAGTTCCGTCGGCCCGGATCGACTCGGGGAGGCCGCGCGTCGCCGCGCGTCGCCTCTCGGTCGACTCGGACCGAAATTTTCACAAGTGTCCCGTCGCGCCGCACCGGGGGTCGGTCCGTCCGCCGTCGACCCATCGGCCCCGGGACGCGGCGCATTGCCTTTCGGTCGACTCGGAACGAAACTTCATCGAGTCCCGTCGGCCCGTATAGTCTCCAAGACGCCGCGCATCGCCTTTCGGTCGACTCGGACCGAAATTTTTACAAGTCCCGTCGGCCCGGATCGACTCCGGGACGCCGCGCATCGCCTTTCGGTCGACTCGGAACGAAACTTCATCGAGTCCCGTCGGCCCGTATAGTCTCCGAAACGCCGCGCATCGCCTTTCGGTCGACTCGGACCGAAATTTTTACAAGTCCCGTCGGCCCGGATCGACTCCGGGACGCCGCGCATCGCCTTTCGGTCGACTCGGACCGAAATTTTTACAAGTCCCGTCGGCCCGGATCGACTCCGGAACGCCGCGCATCGCCTTTCGGTCGACTCGGACCGAAATTTTTACAAGTCCCGTCGGCCCGGATCGACTCCGGGACGCCGCGCATCGCCTTTCGGTCGACTCGGACCGAAATTTTTACAAGTCCCGTCGGCCCGGATCGACTCCGGGACGCCGCGCATCGCCTTTCGGTCGACTCGGACCGAAATTTTTACAAGTCCCGTCCGCCCGGATCGACTCCGGAACGCCGCGCATCGCCTTTCGGTCGACTCGGACCGAAATTTTTACAAGTCCCGTCGGCCCGGATCGACTCCGGGACGCCGCGCATCGCCTTTCGGTCGACTCGGACCGAAATTTTTACAAGTCCCGTCGGCCCGGATCGACTCCGGAACGCCGCGCATCGCCTTTCGGTCGACTCGGACCGAAATTTTTACAAGTCCCGTCGGCCCGGATCGACTCCGGGACGCCGCGCATCGCCTTTCGGTCGACTCGGACCGAAATTTTTACAAGTCCCGTCGGCCCGGATCGACTCCGGGACGCCGCGCATCGCCTTTCGGTCGACTCGGACCGAAATTTTTACAAGTCCCGTCCGCCCGGATCGACTCCGGAACGCCGCGCATCGCCTTTCGGTCGACTCGGACCGAAATTTTTACAAGTCCCGTCGGCCCGGATCGACTCCGGGACGCCGCGCATCGCCTTTCGGTCGACTCGGACCGAAATTTTTACAAGTCCCGTCGGCCCGGATCGACTCCGGGACGCCGCGCATCGCCTTTCGGTCGACTCGGACCGAAATTTTTACAAGTCCCGTCGGCCCGGATCGACTCCGGGACGCCGCGCATCGCCTTTCGGTCGACTCGGACCGAAATTTTTACAAGTCCCGTCGGCCCGGATCGACTCCGGGACGCCGCGCATCGCCTTTCGGTCGACTCGGACCGAAATTTTTACAAGTCCCGTCGGCCCGGATCGACTCCGGAACGCCGCGCATCGCCTTTCGGTCGACTCGGACCGAAATTTTTACAAGTCCCGTCGGCCCGGATCGACTCCGGAACGCCGCGCATCGCCTTTCGGTCGACTCGGACCGAAATTTTTACAAGTCCCGTCGGCCCGGATCGACTCCGGGACGCCGCGCATCGCCTTTCGGTCGACTCGGACCGTAATTTTTACAAGTCCCGTCGGCCCGGATCGACTCCGGGACG
Organism: Neodiprion virginianus; assembly: GCF_021901495.1. Taxonomy (NCBI): domain Eukaryota; kingdom Metazoa; phylum Arthropoda; class Insecta; order Hymenoptera; family Diprionidae; genus Neodiprion; species Neodiprion virginianus. The sequence goes on from NW_025804451.1 coordinate 169,984, forward strand.
CCGCGCATCGCCTTTCG
>NW_025804451.1:180000-185000 GCF_021901495.1 Neodiprion virginianus
CTCCGGGACGCCGCGCATCGCCTTTCGGTCGACTCGGACCGAAATTTTTACAAGTCCCGTCGGCCCGGATCGACTCCGGGACGCCGCGCATCGCCTTTCGGTCGACTCGGACCGTAATTTTTACAAGTCCCGTCGGCCCGGATCGACTCCGGGACGCCGCGCATCGCCTTTCGGTCGACTCGGACCGAAATTTTTACAAGTCCCGTCGGCCCGGATCGACTCCGGGACGCCGCGCATCGCCTTTCGGTCGGCTCGGACCGAAATTTTTACAAGTCCCGTCGGCCCGGATCGACTCCGGGACGCCGCGCATCGCCTTTCGGTCGACTCGGACCGAAATTTTTACAAGTCCCGTCGGCCCGGATCGACTCCGGGACGCCGCGCATCGCCTTTCGGTCGACTCGGACCGAAATTTTTACAAGTCCCGTCGGCCCGGATCGACTCCGGAACGCCGCGCATCGCCTTTCGGTCGACTCGGACCGAAATTTTTACAAGTCCCGTCGGCCCGGATCGACTCCGGGACGCCGCGCATCGCCTTTCGGTCGACTCGGACCGTAATTTTTACAAGTCCCGTCGGCCCGGATCGACTCCGGGACGCCGCGCATCGCCTTTCGGTCGACTCGGACCGAAATTTTTACAAGTCCCGTCGGCCCGGATCGACTCCGGGACGCCGCGCATCGCCTTTCGGTCGACTCGGACCGAAATTTTTACAAGTTCCGTCGGCCCGGATCGACTCCGGGACGCCGCGCATCGCCTTTCGGTCGACTCGGAACGAAACTTCATCGAGTCCCGTCGGCCCGTATAGTCTCCAAGACGCCGCGCATCGCCTTTCGGTCGACTCGGACCGAAATTTTTACAAGTCCCGTCGGCCCGGATCGACTCCGGGACGCCGCGCATCGCCTTTCGGTCGACTCGGACCGAAATTTTTACAAGTTCCGTCGGCCCGGATCGACTCGGGGAGGCCGCGCGTCGCCGCGCGTCGCCTCTCGGTCGACTCGGACCGAAATTTTCACAAGTGTCCCGTCGCGCCGCACCGGGGGTCGGTCCGTCCGCCGTCGACCCATCGGCCCCGGGACGCGGCGCATTGCCTTTCGGTCGACTCGGAACGAAACTTCATCGAGTCCCGTCGGCCCGTATAGTCTCCAAGACGCCGCGCATCGCCTTTCGGTCGACTCGGACCGAAATTTTTACAAGTCCCGTCGGCCCGGATCGACTCCGGGACGCCGCGCATCGCCTTTCGGTCGACTCGGAACGAAACTTCATCGAGTCCCGTCGGCCCGTATAGTCTCCAAGACGCCGCGCATCGCCTTTCGGTCGACTCGGACCGAAATTTTTACAAGTCCCGTCGGCCCGGATCGACTCCGGGACGCCGCGCATCGCCTTTCGGTCGACTCGGACCGAAATTTTTACAAGTCCCGTCGGCCCGGATCGACTCCGGAACGCCGCGCATCGCCTTTCGGTCGACTCGGACCGAAATTTTTACAAGTCCCGTCGGCCCGGATCGACTCCGGGACGCCGCGCATCGCCTTTCGGTCGACTCGGACCGAAATTTTTACAAGTCCCGTCGGCCCGGATCGACTCCGGGACGCCGCGCATCGCCTTTCGGTCGACTCGGACCGAAATTTTTACAAGTCCCGTCGGCCCGGATCGACTCCGGGACGCCGCGCATCGCCTTTCGGTCGGCTCGGACCGAAATTTTTACAAGTCCCGTCGGCCCGGATCGACTCCGGGACGCCGCGCATCGCCTTTCGGTCGACTCGGACCGAAATTTTTACAAGTCCCGTCGGCCCGGATCGACTCCGGGACGCCGCGCATCGCCTTTCGGTCGACTCGGACCGAAATTTTTACAAGTCCCGTCGGCCCGGATCGACTCCGGAACGCCGCGCATCGCCTTTCGGTCGACTCGGACCGAAATTTTTACAAGTCCCGTCGGCCCGGATCGACTCCGGGACGCCGCGCATCGCCTTTCGGTCGACTCGGACCGTAATTTTTACAAGTCCCGTCGGCCCGGATCGACTCCGGGACGCCGCGCATCGCCTTTCGGTCGACTCGGACCGAAATTTTTACAAGTTCCGTCGGCCCGGATCGACTCGGGGAGGCCGCGCGTCGCCGCGCGTCGCCTCTCGGTCGACTCGGACCGAAATTTTCACAAGTGTCCCGTCGCGCCGCACCGGGGGTCGGTCCGTCCGCCGTCGACCCATCGGCCCCGGGACGCGGCGCATTGCCTTACGGTCGACTCGGAACGAAACTTCATCGAGTCCCGTCGGCCCGTATAGTCTCCAAGACGCCGCGCATCGCCTTTCGGTCGACTCGGACCGAAATTTTTACAAGTCCCGTCGGCCCGGATCGACTCCGGGACGCCGCGCATCGCCTTTCGGTCGACTCGGAACGAAACTTCATCGAGTCCCGTCGGCCCGTATAGTCTCCAAGACGCCGCGCATCGCCTTTCGGTCGACTCGGACCGAAATTTTTACAAGTCCCGTCGGCCCGGATCGACTCCGGGACGCCGCGCATCGCCTTTCGGTCGACTCGGACCGAAATTTTTACAAGTCCCGTCGGCCCGGATCGACTCCGGAACGCCGCGCATCGCCTTTCGGTCGACTCGGAACGAAATTTTTACAAGTCCCGTCGGCCCGGATCGACTCCGGGACGCCGCGCATCGCCTTTCGGTCGACTCGGACCGAAATTTTTACAAGTCCCGTCGGCCCGGATCGACTCCGGGACGCCGCGCATCGCCTTTCGGTCGACTCGGACCGAAATTTTTACAAGTCCCGTCCGCCCGGATCGACTCCGGAACGCCGCGCATCGCCTTTCGGTCGACTCGGACCGAAATTTTTACAAGTCCCGTCGGCCCGGATCGACTCCGGGACGCCGCGCATCGCCTTTCGGTCGACTCGGACCGTAATTTTTACAAGTCCCGTCGGCCCGGATCGACTCCGGGACGCCGCGCATCGCCTTTCGGTCGACTCGGACCGAAATTTTTACAAGTCCCGTCGGCCCGGATCGACTCCGGGACGCCGCGCATCGCCTTTCGGTCGACTCGGACCGTAATTTTTACAAGTCCCGTCGGCCCGGATCGACTCCGGGACGCCGCGCATCGCCTTTCGGTCGACTCGGACCGAAATTTTTACAAGTCCCGTCGGCCCGGATCGACTCCGGGACGCCGCGCATCGCCTTTCGGTCGGCTCGGACCGAAATTTTTACAAGTCCCGTCGGCCCGGATCGACTCCGGGACGCCGCGCATCGCCTTTCGGTCGACTCGGACCGAAATTTTTACAAGTCCCGTCGGCCCGGATCGACTCCGGGACGCCGCGCATCGCCTTTCGGTCGACTCGGACCGAAATTTTTACAAGTCCCGTCGGCCCGGATCGACTCCGGAACGCCGCGCATCGCCTTTCGGTCGACTCGGACCGAAATTTTTACAAGTCCCGTCGGCCCGGATCGACTCCGGGACGCCGCGCATCGCCTTTCGGTCGACTCGGACCGTAATTTTTACAAGTCCCGTCGGCCCGGATCGACTCCGGGACGCCGCGCATCGCCTTTCGGTCGACTCGGACCGAAATTTTTACAAGTCCCGTCGGCCCGGATCGACTCCGGGACGCCGCGCATCGCCTTTCGGTCGACTCGGACCGAAATTTTTACAAGTTCCGTCGGCCCGGATCGACTCCGGGACGCCGCGCATCGCCTTTCGGTCGACTCGGACCGAAATTTTTACAAGTCCCGTCGGCCCGGATCGACTCCGGGACGCCGCGCATCGCCTTTCGGTCGACTCGGACCGAAATTTTTACAAGTCCCGTCGGCCCGGATCGACTCCGGAACGCCGCGCATCGCCTTTCGGTCGACTCGGACCGAAATTTTTACAAGTCCCGTCGGCCCGGATCGACTCCGGGACGCCGCGCATCGCCTTTCGGTCGACTCGGACCGTAATTTTTACAAGTCCCGTCGGCCCGGATCGACTCCGGGACGCCGCGCATCGCCTTTCGGTCGACTCGGACCGAAATTTTTACAAGTCCCGTCGGCCCGGATCGACTCCGGGACGCCGCGCATCGCCTTTCGGTCGACTCGGACCGTAATTTTTACAAGTCCCGTCGGCCCGGATCGACTCCGGGACGCCGCGCATCGCCTTTCGGTCGACTCGGACCGAAATTTTTACAAGTCCCGTCGGCCCGGATCGACTCCGGGACGCCGCGCATCGCCTTTCGGTCGACTCGGACCGTAATTTTTACAAGTCCCGTCGGCCCGGATCGACTCCGGGACGCCGCGCATCGCCTTTCGGTCGACTCGGACCGAAATTTTTACAAGTCCCGTCGGCCCGGATCGACTCCGGAACGCCGCGCATCGCCTTTTGGTCGACTCGGACCGAAATTTTTACAAGTCCCGTCGGCCCGGATCGACTCCGGGACGCCGCGCATCGCCTTTCGGTCGACTCGGACCGTAATTTTTACAAGTCCCGTCGGCCCGGATCGACTCCGGGACGCCGCGCATCGCCTTTCGGTCGACTCGGACCGAAATTTTTACAAGTCCCGTCGGCCCGGATCGACTCCGGGACGCCGCGCATCGCCTTTCGGTCGGCTCGGACCGAAATTTTTACAAGTCCCGTCGGCCCGGATCGACTCCGGGACGCCGCGCATCGCCTTTCGGTCGACTCGGACCGAAATTTTTACAAGTCCCGTCGGCCCGGATCGACTCCGGGACGCCGCGCATCGCCTTTTGGTCGACTCGGACCGAAATTTTTACAAGTCCCGTCGGCCCAGATCGACTCCGGAACGCCGCGCATCGCCTTTCGGTCGACTCGGACCGAAATTTTTACAAGTCCCGTCGGCCCGGATCGACTCCGGGACGCCGCGCATCGCCTTTCGGTCGACTCGGACCGTAATTTTTACAAGTCCCGTCGGCCCGGATCGACTCCGGGACGCCGCGCATCGCCTTTCGGTCGACTCGGACCGAAATTTTTACAAGTTCCGTCGGCCCGGATCGACTCGGGGAGGCCGCGCGTCGCCGCG
>NW_025804451.1:195000-240000 GCF_021901495.1 Neodiprion virginianus
CTACGCCGACGTACGTATCGTGCTCGAGCACGTACCGGTACGGCGTAGCAGGCGGACGACGGGAGACCGGCCCGACCGACTCGCTCCTCTAACTAGTAGGAGCCTGGCCGCTAGGACGTCGGCGCCGGTACGGTGGTAGCACGGTCGGCTTACGGGGCGAAACCTCCGCGGGCTATCGAAAAAATTTTGAACTCCGGGAACTTTGTCGAAATTAACCGAGGCTCGTTTGACGATGTTCCGACAGGCTCCCGGCCCGGATCGACTACGGGACGCCGCGCATCGCCTTTCGGTCGACTCGGACCGAAATTTTTACAAGTCCCGTCGGCCCGGATCGACTCCGGGACGCCGCGCATCGCCTTTCGGTCGACTCGGACCGAAATTTTTACAAGTCCCGTCGGCCCGGATCGACTCCGGGACGCCGCGCATCGCCTTTCGGTCGACTCGGACCGTAATTTTTACAAGTCCCGTCGGCCCGGATCGACTCCGGGACGCCGCGCATCGCCTTTCGGTCGACTCGGACCGAAATTTTTACAAGTCCCGTCGGCCCGGATCGACTCCGGGACGCCGCGCATCGCCTTTCGGTCGGCTCGGACCGAAATTTTTACAAGTCCCGTCGGCCCGGATCGACTCCGGGACGCCGCGCATCGCCTTTCGGTCGACTCGGACCGAAATTTTTACAAGTCCCGTCGGCCCGGATCGACTCCGGGACGCCGCGCATCGCCTTTCGGTCGACTCGGACCGAAATTTTTACAAGTCCCGTCGGCCCGGATCGACTCCGGAACGCCGCGCATCGCCTTTCGGTCGACTCGGACCGAAATTTTTACAAGTCCCGTCGGCCCGGATCGACTCCGGGACGCCGCGCATCGCCTTTCGGTCGACTCGGACCGTAATTTTTACAAGTCCCGTCGGCCCGGATCGACTCCGGGACGCCGCGCATCGCCTTTCGGTCGACTCGGACCGAAATTTTTACAAGTCCCGTCGGCCCGGATCGACTCCGGGACGCCGCGCATCGCCTTTCGGTCGACTCGGACCGAAATTTTTACAAGTTCCGTCGGCCCGGATCGACTCCGGGACGCCGCGCATCGCCTTTCGGTCGACTCGGAACGAAACTTCATCGAGTCCCGTCGGCCCGTATAGTCTCCAAGACGCCGCGCATCGCCTTTCGGTCGACTCGGACCGAAATTTTTACAAGTCCCGTCGGCCCGGATCGACTCCGGGACGCCGCGCATCGCCTTTCGGTCGACTCGGACCGTAATTTTTACAAGTCCCGTCGGCCCGGATCGACTCCGGGACGCCGCGCATCGCCTTTCGGTCGACTCGGACCGAAATTTTTACAAGTTCCGTCGGCCCGGATCGACTCGGGGAGGCCGCGCGTCGCCGCGCGTCGCCTCTCGGTCGACTCGGACCGAAATTTTCACAAGTGTCCCGTCGCGCCGCACCGGGGGTCGGTCCGTCCGCCGTCGACCCATCGGCCCCGGGACGCGGCGCATTGCCTTTCGGTCGACTCGGAACGAAACTTCATCGAGTCCCGTCGGCCCGTATAGTCTCCAAGACGCCGCGCATCGCCTTTCGGTCGACTCGGACCGAAATTTTTACAAGTCCCGTCGGCCCGGATCGACTCCGGGACGCCGCGCATCGCCTTTCGGTCGACTCGGAACGAAACTTCATCGAGTCCCGTCGGCCCGTATAGTCTCCAAGACGCCGCGCATCGCCTTTCGGTCGACTCGGACCGAAATTTTTACAAGTCCCGTCGGCCCGGATCGACTCCGGGACGCCGCGCATCGCCTTTCGGTCGACTCGGACCGAAATTTTTACAAGTCCCGTCGGCCCGGATCGACTCCGGAACGCCGCGCATCGCCTTTCGGTCGACTCGGACCGAAATTTTTACAAGTCCCGTCGGCCCGGATCGACTCCGGGACGCCGCGCATCGCCTTTCGGTCGACTCGGACCGAAATTTTTACAAGTCCCGTCGGCCCGGATCGACTCCGGGACGCCGCGCATCGCCTTTCGGTCGACTCGGACCGAAATTTTTACAAGTCCCGTCGGCCCGGATCGACTCCGGGACGCCGCGCATCGCCTTTCGGTCGGCTCGGACCGAAATTTTTACAAGTCCCGTCGGCCCGGATCGACTCCGGGACGCCGCGCATCGCCTTTCGGTCGACTCGGACCGAAATTTTTACAAGTCCCGTCGGCCCGGATCGACTCCGGGACGCCGCGCATCGCCTTTCGGTCGACTCGGACCGAAATTTTTACAAGTCCCGTCGGCCCGGATCGACTCCGGAACGCCGCGCATCGCCTTTCGGTCGACTCGGACCGAAATTTTTACAAGTCCCGTCGGCCCGGATCGACTCCGGGACGCCGCGCATCGCCTTTCGGTCGACTCGGACCGTAATTTTTACAAGTCCCGTCGGCCCGGATCGACTCCGGGACGCCGCGCATCGCCTTTCGGTCGACTCGGACCGAAATTTTTACAAGTTCCGTCGGCCCGGATCGACTCGGGGAGGCCGCGCGTCGCCGCGCGTCGCCTCTCGGTCGACTCGGACCGAAATTTTCACAAGTGTCCCGTCGCGCCGCACCGGGGGTCGGTCCGTCCGCCGTCGACCCATCGGCCCCGGGACGCGGCGCATTGCCTTTCGGTCGACTCGGAACGAAACTTCATCGAGTCCCGTCGGCCCGTATAGTCTCCAAGACGCCGCGCATCGCCTTTCGGTCGACTCGGACCGAAATTTTTACAAGTCCCGTCGGCCCGGATCGACTCCGGGACGCCGCGCATCGCCTTTCGGTCGACTCGGAACGAAACTTCATCGAGTCCCGTCGGCCCGTATAGTCTCCAAGACGCCGCGCATCGCCTTTCGGTCGACTCGGACCGAAATTTTTACAAGTCCCGTCGGCCCGGATCGACTCCGGGACGCCGCGCATCGCCTTTCGGTCGACTCGGACCGAAATTTTTACAAGTCCCGTCGGCCCGGATCGACTCCGGAACGCCGCGCATCGCCTTTCGGTCGACTCGGACCGAAATTTTTACAAGTCCCGTCGGCCCGGATCGACTCCGGGACGCCGCGCATCGCCTTTCGGTCGACTCGGACCGAAATTTTTACAAGTCCCGTCGGCCCGGATCGACTCCGGGACGCCGCGCATCGCCTTTCGGTCGACTCGGACCGAAATTTTTACAAGTCCCGTCCGCCCGGATCGACTCCGGAACGCCGCGCATCGCCTTTCGGTCGACTCGGACCGAAATTTTTACAAGTCCCGTCGGCCCGGATCGACTCCGGGACGCCGCGCATCGCCTTTCGGTCGACTCGGACCGTAATTTTTACAAGTCCCGTCGGCCCGGATCGACTCCGGGACGCCGCGCATCGCCTTTCGGTCGACTCGGACCGAAATTTTTACAAGTCCCGTCGGCCCGGATCGACTCCGGGACGCCGCGCATCGCCTTTCGGTCGACTCGGACCGTAATTTTTACAAGTCCCGTCGGCCCGGATCGACTCCGGGACGCCGCGCATCGCCTTTCGGTCGACTCGGACCGAAATTTTTACAAGTCCCGTCGGCCCGGATCGACTCCGGGACGCCGCGCATCGCCTTTCGGTCGGCTCGGACCGAAATTTTTACAAGTCCCGTCGGCCCGGATCGACTCCGGGACGCCGCGCATCGCCTTTCGGTCGACTCGGACCGAAATTTTTACAAGTCCCGTCGGCCCGGATCGACTCCGGGACGCCGCGCATCGCCTTTCGGTCGACTCGGACCGAAATTTTTACAAGTCCCGTCGGCCCGGATCGACTCCGGAACGCCGCGCATCGCCTTTCGGTCGACTCGGACCGAAATTTTTACAAGTCCCGTCGGCCCGGATCGACTCCGGGACGCCGCGCATCGCCTTTCGGTCGACTCGGACCGTAATTTTTACAAGTCCCGTCGGCCCGGATCGACTCCGGGACGCCGCGCATCGCCTTTCGGTCGACTCGGACCGAAATTTTTACAAGTCCCGTCGGCCCGGATCGACTCCGGGACGCCGCGCATCGCCTTTCGGTCGACTCGGACCGAAATTTTTACAAGTTCCGTCGGCCCGGATCGACTCCGGGACGCCGCGCATCGCCTTTCGGTCGACTCGGACCGAAATTTTTACAAGTCCCGTCGGCCCGGATCGACTCCGGGACGCCGCGCATCGCCTTTCGGTCGACTCGGACCGAAATTTTTACAAGTCCCGTCGGCCCGGATCGACTCCGGAACGCCGCGCATCGCCTTTCGGTCGACTCGGACCGAAATTTTTACAAGTCCCGTCGGCCCGGATCGACTCCGGGACGCCGCGCATCGCCTTTCGGTCGACTCGGACCGTAATTTTTACAAGTCCCGTCGGCCCGGATCGACTCCGGGACGCCGCGCATCGCCTTTCGGTCGACTCGGACCGAAATTTTTACAAGTCCCGTCGGCCCGGATCGACTCCGGGACGCCGCGCATCGCCTTTCGGTCGACTCGGACCGTAATTTTTACAAGTCCCGTCGGCCCGGATCGACTCCGGGACGCCGCGCATCGCCTTTCGGTCGACTCGGACCGAAATTTTTACAAGTCCCGTCGGCCCGGATCGACTCCGGGACGCCGCGCATCGCCTTTCGGTCGACTCGGACCGTAATTTTTACAAGTCCCGTCGGCCCGGATCGACTCCGGGACGCCGCGCATCGCCTTTCGGTCGACTCGGACCGAAATTTTTACAAGTCCCGTCGGCCCGGATCGACTCCGGAACGCCGCGCATCGCCTTTCGGTCGACTCGGACCGAAATTTTTACAAGTCCCGTCGGCCCGGATCGACTCCGGGACGCCGCGCATCGCCTTTCGGTCGACTCGGACCGTAATTTTTACAAGTCCCGTCGGCCCGGATCGACTCCGGGACGCCGCGCATCGCCTTTCGGTCGACTCGGACCGAAATTTTTACAAGTCCCGTCGGCCCGGATCGACTCCGGGACGCCGCGCATCGCCTTTCGGTCGGCTCGGACCGAAATTTTTACAAGTCCCGTCGGCCCGGATCGACTCCGGGACGCCGCGCATCGCCTTTCGGTCGACTCGGACCGAAATTTTTACAAGTCCCGTCGGCCCGGATCGACTCCGGGACGCCGCGCATCGCCTTTCGGTCGACTCGGACCGAAATTTTTACAAGTCCCGTCGGCCCGGATCGACTCCGGAACGCCGCGCATCGCCTTTCGGTCGACTCGGACCGAAATTTTTACAAGTCCCGTCGGCCCGGATCGACTCCGGGACGCCGCGCATCGCCTTTCGGTCGACTCGGACCGTAATTTTTACAAGTCCCGTCGGCCCGGATCGACTCCGGGACGCCGCGCATCGCCTTTCGGTCGACTCGGACCGAAATTTTTACAAGTTCCGTCGGCCCGGATCGACTCGGGGAGGCCGCGCGTCGCCGCGCGTCGCCTCTCGGTCGACTCGGACCGAAATTTTCACAAGTGTCCCGTCGCGCCGCACCGGGGGTCGGTCCGTCCGCCGTCGACCCATCGGCCCCGGGACGCGGCGCATTGCCTTTCGGTCGACTCGGAACGAAACTTCATCGAGTCCCGTCGGCCCGTATAGTCTCCAAGACGCCGCGCATCGCCTTTCGGTCGACTCGGACCGAAATTTTTACAAGTCCCGTCGGCCCGGATCGACTCCGGGACGCCGCGCATCGCCTTTCGGTCGACTCGGAACGAAACTTCATCGAGTCCCGTCGGCCCGTATAGTCTCCAAGACGCCGCGCATCGCCTTTCGGTCGACTCGGACCGAAATTTTTACAAGTCCCGTCGGCCCGGATCGACTCCGGGACGCCGCGCATCGCCTTTCGGTCGACTCGGACCGAAATTTTTACAAGTCCCGTCGGCCCGGATCGACTCCGGAACGCCGCGCATCGCCTTTCGGTCGACTCGGACCGAAATTTTTACAAGTCCCGTCGGCCCGGATCGACTCCGGGACGCCGCGCATCGCCTTTCGGTCGACTCGGACCGAAATTTTTACAAGTCCCGTCGGCCCGGATCGACTCCGGGACGCCGCGCATCGCCTTTCGGTCGACTCGGACCGAAATTTTTACAAGTCCCGTCCGCCCGGATCGACTCCGGAACGCCGCGCATCGCCTTTCGGTCGACTCGGACCGAAATTTTTACAAGTCCCGTCGGCCCGGATCGACTCCGGGACGCCGCGCATCGCCTTTCGGTCGACTCGGACCGTAATTTTTACAAGTCCCGTCGGCCCGGATCGACTCCGGGACGCCGCGCATCGCCTTTCGGTCGACTCGGACCGTAATTTTTACAAGTCCCGTCGGCCCGGATCGACTCCGGGACGCCGCGCATCGCCTTTCGGTCGACTCGGACCGAAATTTTTACAAGTCCCGTCGGCCCGGATCGACTCCGGGACGCCGCGCATCGCCTTTCGGTCGACTCGGACCGAAATTTTTACAAGTTCCGTCGGCCCGGATCGACTCCGGGACGCCGCGCATCGCCTTTCGGTCGACTCGGAACGAAACTTCATCGAGTCCCGTCGGCCCGTATAGTCTCCAAGACGCCGCGCATCGCCTTTCGGTCGACTCGGACCGAAATTTTTACAAGTCCCGTCGGCCCGGATCGACTCCGGGACGCCGCGCATCGCCTTTCGGTCGACTCGGACCGTAATTTTTACAAGTCTCGTCGGCCCGGATCGACTCCGGGACGCCGCGCATCGCCTTTCGGTCGACTCGGAACGAAACTTCATCGAGTCCCGTCGGCCCGTATAGTCTCCAAGACGCCGCGCATCGCCTTTCGGTCGACTCGGACCGAAATTTTTACAAGTCCCGTCGGCCCGGATCGACTCCGGGACGCCGCGCATCGCCTTTCGGTCGACTCGGACCGTAATTTTTACAAGTCCCGTCGGCCCGGATCGACTCCGGGACGCCGCGCATCGCCTTTCGGTCGACTCGGACCGAAATTTTTACAAGTCCCGTCGGCCCGGATCGACTCCGGGACGCCGCGCATCGCCTTTCGGTCGACTCGGACCGAAATTTTTACAAGTTCCGTCGGCCCGGATCGACTCCGGGACGCCGCGCATCGCCTTTCGGTCGACTCGGACCGAAATTTTTACAAGTCCCGTCGGCCCGGATCGACTCCGGGACGCCGCGCATCGCCTTTCGGTCGACTCGGACCGAAATTTTTACAAGTCCCGTCGGCCCGGATCGACTCCGGAACGCCGCGCATCGCCTTTCGGTCGACTCGGACCGAAATTTTTACAAGTCCCGTCGGCCCGGATCGACTCCGGGACGCCGCGCATCGCCTTTCGGTCGACTCGGACCGTAATTTTTACAAGTCCCGTCGGCCCGGATCGACTCCGGGACGCCGCGCATCGCCTTTCGGTCGACTCGGACCGAAATTTTTACAAGTCCCGTCGGCCCGGATCGACTCCGGGACGCCGCGCATCGCCTTTCGGTCGACTCGGACCGTAATTTTTACAAGTCCCGTCGGCCCGGATCGACTCCGGGACGCCGCGCATCGCCTTTCGGTCGACTCGGACCGAAATTTTTACAAGTCCCGTCGGCCCGGATCGACTCCGGGACGCCGCGCATCGCCTTTCGGTCGACTCGGACCGTAATTTTTACAAGTCCCGTCGGCCCGGATCGACTCCGGGACGCCGCGCATCGCCTTTCGGTCGACTCGGACCGAAATTTTTACAAGTCCCGTCGGCCCGGATCGACTCCGGAACGCCGCGCATCGCCTTTCGGTCGACTCGGACCGAAATTTTTACAAGTCCCGTCGGCCCGGATCGACTCCGGGACGCCGCGCATCGCCTTTCGGTCGACTCGGACCGTAATTTTTACAAGTCCCGTCGGCCCGGATCGACTCCGGGACGCCGCGCATCGCCTTTCGGTCGACTCGGACCGAAATTTTTACAAGTCCCGTCGGCCCGGATCGACTCCGGGACGCCGCGCATCGCCTTTCGGTCGGCTCGGACCGAAATTTTTACAAGTCCCGTCGGCCCGGATCGACTCCGGGACGCCGCGCATCGCCTTTCGGTCGACTCGGACCGAAATTTTTACAAGTCCCGTCGGCCCGGATCGACTCCGGGACGCCGCGCATCGCCTTTCGGTCGGCTCGGACCGAAATTTTTACAAGTCCCGTCGGCCCGGATCGACTCCGGGACGCCGCGCATCGCCTTTCGGTCGACTCGGACCGAAATTTTTACAAGTCCCGTCGGCCCGGATCGACTCCGGGACGCCGCGCATCGCCTTTCGGTCGACTCGGACCGAAATTTTTACAAGTCCCGTCGGCCCGGATCGACTCCGGAACGCCGCGCATCGCCTTTCGGTCGACTCGGACCGAAATTTTTACAAGTCCCGTCGGCCCGGATCGACTCCGGGACGCCGCGCATCGCCTTTCGGTCGACTCGGACCGTAATTTTTACAAGTCCCGTCGGCCCGGATCGACTCCGGGACGCCGCGCATCGCCTTTCGGTCGACTCGGACCGAAATTTTTACAAGTTCCGTCGGCCCGGATCGACTCGGGGAGGCCGCGCGTCGCCGCGCGTCGCCTCTCGGTCGACTCGGACCGAAATTTTCACAAGTGTCCCGTCGCGCCGCACCGGGGGTCGGTCCGTCCGCCGTCGACCCATCGGCCCCGGGACGCGGCGCATTGCCTTTCGGTCGACTCGGAACGAAACTTCATCGAGTCCCGTCGGCCCGTATAGTCTCCAAGACGCCGCGCATCGCCTTTCGGTCGACTCGGACCGAAATTTTTACAAGTCCCGTCGGCCCGGATCGACTCCGGGACGCCGCGCATCGCCTTTCGGTCGACTCGGAACGAAACTTCATCGAGTCCCGTCGGCCCGTATAGTCTCCAAGACGCCGCGCATCGCCTTTCGGTCGACTCGGACCGAAATTTTTACAAGTCCCGTCGGCCCGGATCGACTCCGGGACGCCGCGCATCGCCTTTCGGTCGACTCGGACCGAAATTTTTACAAGTCCCGTCGGCCCGGATCGACTCCGGAACGCCGCGCATCGCCTTTCGGTCGACTCGGACCGAAATTTTTACAAGTCCCGTCGGCCCGGATCGACTCCGGGACGCCGCGCATCGCCTTTCGGTCGACTCGGACCGAAATTTTTACAAGTCCCGTCGGCCCGGATCGACTCCGGGACGCCGCGCATCGCCTTTCGGTCGACTCGGACCGAAATTTTTACAAGTCCCGTCCGCCCGGATCGACTCCGGAACGCCGCGCATCGCCTTTCGGTCGACTCGGACCGAAATTTTTACAAGTCCCGTCGGCCCGGATCGACTCCGGGACGCCGCGCATCGCCTTTCGGTCGACTCGGACCGTAATTTTTACAAGTCCCGTCGGCCCGGATCGACTCCGGGACGCCGCGCATCGCCTTTCGGTCGACTCGGACCGTAATTTTTACAAGTCCCGTCGGCCCGGATCGACTCCGGGACGCCGCGCATCGCCTTTCGGTCGACTCGGACCGAAATTTTTACAAGTCCCGTCGGCCCGGATCGACTCCGGGACGCCGCGCATCGCCTTTCGGTCGACTCGGACCGAAATTTTTACAAGTTCCGTCGGCCCGGATCGACTCCGGGACGCCGCGCATCGCCTTTCGGTCGACTCGGAACGAAACTTCATCGAGTCCCGTCGGCCCGTATAGTCTCCAAGACGCCGCGCATCGCCTTTCGGTCGACTCGGACCGAAATTTTTACAAGTCCCGTCGGCCCGGATCGACTCCGGGACGCCGCGCATCGCCTTTCGGTCGACTCGGACCGTAATTTTTACAAGTCTCGTCGGCCCGGATCGACTCCGGGACGCCGCGCATCGCCTTTCGGTCGACTCGGAACGAAACTTCATCGAGTCCCGTCGGCCCGTATAGTCTCCAAGACGCCGCGCATCGCCTTTCGGTCGACTCGGACCGAAATTTTTACAAGTCCCGTCGGCCCGGATCGACTCCGGGACGCCGCGCATCGCCTTTCGGTCGACTCGGACCGTAATTTTTACAAGTCCCGTCGGCCCGGATCGACTCCGGGACGCCGCGCATCGCCTTTCGGTCGACTCGGACCGAAATTTTTACAAGTCCCGTCGGCCCGGATCGACTCCGGGACGCCGCGCATCGCCTTTCGGTCGACTCGGACCGAAATTTTTACAAGTTCCGTCGGCCCGGATCGACTCCGGGACGCCGCGCATCGCCTTTCGGTCGACTCGGACCGAAATTTTTACAAGTCCCGTCGGCCCGGATCGACTCCGGGACGCCGCGCATCGCCTTTCGGTCGACTCGGACCGAAATTTTTACAAGTCCCGTCGGCCCGGATCGACTCCGGAACGCCGCGCATCGCCTTTCGGTCGACTCGGACCGAAATTTTTACAAGTCCCGTCGGCCCGGATCGACTCCGGGACGCCGCGCATCGCCTTTCGGTCGACTCGGACCGTAATTTTTACAAGTCCCGTCGGCCCGGATCGACTCCGGGACGCCGCGCATCGCCTTTCGGTCGACTCGGACCGAAATTTTTACAAGTCCCGTCGGCCCGGATCGACTCCGGGACGCCGCGCATCGCCTTTCGGTCGACTCGGACCGTAATTTTTACAAGTCCCGTCGGCCCGGATCGACTCCGGGACGCCGCGCATCGCCTTTCGGTCGACTCGGACCGAAATTTTTACAAGTCCCGTCGGCCCGGATCGACTCCGGGACGCCGCGCATCGCCTTTCGGTCGACTCGGACCGTAATTTTTACAAGTCCCGTCGGCCCGGATCGACTCCGGGACGCCGCGCATCGCCTTTCGGTCGACTCGGACCGAAATTTTTACAAGTCCCGTCGGCCCGGATCGACTCCGGAACGCCGCGCATCGCCTTTCGGTCGACTCGGACCGAAATTTTTACAAGTCCCGTCGGCCCGGATCGACTCCGGGACGCCGCGCATCGCCTTTCGGTCGACTCGGACCGTAATTTTTACAAGTCCCGTCGGCCCGGATCGACTCCGGGACGCCGCGCATCGCCTTTCGGTCGACTCGGACCGAAATTTTTACAAGTCCCGTCGGCCCGGATCGACTCCGGGACGCCGCGCATCGCCTTTCGGTCGGCTCGGACCGAAATTTTTACAAGTCCCGTCGGCCCGGATCGACTCCGGGACGCCGCGC
This sequence comes from Neodiprion virginianus, assembly GCF_021901495.1. Classification (NCBI taxonomy): domain Eukaryota; kingdom Metazoa; phylum Arthropoda; class Insecta; order Hymenoptera; family Diprionidae; genus Neodiprion; species Neodiprion virginianus. The sequence continues at coordinate 206,105 of NW_025804451.1, forward strand.
ATCGCCTTTCGGTCGACTCGGACCGAAATTTTTACAAGTCCCGTCGGCCCGGATCGACTCCGGGACGCCGCGCATCGCCTTTCGGTCGACTCGGACCGAAATTTTTACAAGTCCCGTCGGCCCAGATCGACTCCGGAACGCCGCGCATCGCCTTTCGGTCGACTCGGACCGAAATTTTTACAAGTCCCGTCGGCCCGGATCGACTCCGGGACGCCGCGCATCGCCTTTCGGTCGACTCGGACCGTAATTTTTACAAGTCCCGTCGGCCCGGATCGACTCCGGGACGCCGCGCATCGCCTTTCGGTCGACTCGGACCGAAATTTTTACAAGTTCCGTCGGCCCGGATCGACTCCGGGACGCCGCGCATCGCCTTTCGGTCGGCTCGGACCGAAATTTTTACAAGTCCCGTCGGCCCGGATCGACTCCGGGACGCCGCGCATCGCCTTTCGGTCGACTCGGACCGAAATTTTTACAAGTCCCGTCGGCCCGGATCGACTCCGGGACGCCGCGCATCGCCTTTTGGTCGACTCGGACCGAAATTTTTACAAGTCCCGTCGGCCCAGATCGACTCCGGAACGCCGCGCATCGCCTTTCGGTCGACTCGGACCGAAATTTTTACAAGTCCCGTCGGCCCGGATCGACTCCGGGACGCCGCGCATCGCCTTTCGGTCGACTCGGACCGTAATTTTTACAAGTCCCGTCGGCCCGGATCGACTCCGGGACGCCGCGCATCGCCTTTCGGTCGACTCGGACCGAAATTTTTACAAGTTCCGTCGGCCCGGATCGACTCGGGGAGGCCGCGCGTCGCCGCGCGTCGCCTCTCGGTCGACTCGGACCGAAATTTTCACAAGTGTCCCGTCGCGCCGCACCGGGGGTCGGTCCGTCCGCCGTCGACCCATCGGCCCCGGGACGCGGCGCATTGCCTTTCGGTCGACTCGGAACGAAACTTCATCGAGTCCCGTCGGCCCGTATAGTCTCCAAGACGCCGCGCATCGCCTTTCGGTCGACTCGGACCGAAATTTTTACAAGTCCCGTCGGCCCGGATCGACTCCGGGACGCCGCGCATCGCCTTTCGGTCGACTCGGAACGAAACTTCATCGAGTCCCGTCGGCCCGTATAGTCTCCAAGACGCCGCGCATCGCCTTTCGGTCGACTCGGACCGAAATTTTTACAAGTCCCGTCGGCCCGGATCGACTCCGGGACGCCGCGCATCGCCTTTCGGTCGACTCGGACCGAAATTTTTACAAGTCCCGTCGGCCCGGATCGACTCCGGAACGCCGCGCATCGCCTTTCGGTCGACTCGGACCGAAATTTTTACAAGTCCCGTCGGCCCGGATCGACTCCGGGACGCCGCGCATCGCCTTTCGGTCGACTCGGACCGAAATTTTTACAAGTCCCGTCGGCCCGGATCGACTCCGGGACGCCGCGCATCGCCTTTCGGTCGACTCGGACCGAAATTTTTACAAGTCCCGTCCGCCCGGATCGACTCCGGAACGCCGCGCATCGCCTTTCGGTCGACTCGGACCGAAATTTTTACAAGTCCCGTCGGCCCGGATCGACTCCGGGACGCCGCGCATCGCCTTTCGGTCGACTCGGACCGAAATTTTTACAAGTTCCGTCGGCCCGGATCGACTCCGGGACGCCGCGCATCGCCTTTCGGTCGACTCGGAACGAAACTTCATCGAGTCCCGTCGGCCCGTATAGTCTCCAAGACGCCGCGCATCGCCTTTCGGTCGACTCGGACCGAAATTTTTACAAGTCCCGTCGGCCCGGATCGACTCCGGGACGCCGCGCATCGCCTTTCGGTCGACTCGGACCGTAATTTTTACAAGTCCCGTCGGCCCGGATCGACTCCGGGACGCCGCGCATCGCCTTTCGGTCGACTCGGACCGTAATTTTTACAAGTCCCGTCGGCCCGGATCGACTCCGGGACGCCGCGCATCGCCTTTCGGTCGACTCGGACCGAAATTTTTACAAGTCCCGTCGGCCCGGATCGACTCCGGGACGCCGCGCATCGCCTTTCGGTCGACTCGGACCGAAATTTTTACAAGTTCCGTCGGCCCGGATCGACTCCGGGACGCCGCGCATCGCCTTTCGGTCGACTCGGACCGAAATTTTTACAAGTCCCGTCGGCCCGGATCGACTCCGGGACGCCGCGCATCGCCTTTCGGTCGACTCGGACCGAAATTTTTACAAGTCCCGTCGGCCCGGATCGACTCCGGAACGCCGCGCATCGCCTTTCGGTCGACTCGGACCGAAATTTTTACAAGTCCCGTCGGCCCGGATCGACTCCGGGACGCCGCGCATCGCCTTTCGGTCGACTCGGACCGTAATTTTTACAAGTCCCGTCGGCCCGGATCGACTCCGGGACGCCGCGCATCGCCTTTCGGTCGACTCGGACCGAAATTTTTACAAGTCCCGTCGGCCCGGATCGACTCCGGGACGCCGCGCATCGCCTTTCGGTCGACTCGGACCGTAATTTTTACAAGTCCCGTCGGCCCGGATCGACTCCGGGACGCCGCGCATCGCCTTTCGGTCGACTCGGACCGAAATTTTTACAAGTCCCGTCGGCCCGGATCGACTCCGGGACGCCGCGCATCGCCTTTCGATCGACTCGGACCGTAATTTTTACAAGTCCCGTCGGCCCGGATCGACTCCGGGACGCCGCGCATCGCCTTTCGGTCGACTCGGACCGAAATTTTTACAAGTCCCGTCGGCCCGGATCGACTCCGGAACGCCGCGCATCGCCTTTCGGTCGACTCGGACCGAAATTTTTACAAGTCCCGTCGGCCCGGATCGACTCCGGGACGCCGCGCATCGCCTTTCGGTCGACTCGGACCGTAATTTTTACAAGTCCCGTCGGCCCGGATCGACTCCGGGACGCCGCGCATCGCCTTTCGGTCGACTCGGACCGAAATTTTTACAAGTCCCGTCGGCCCGGATCGACTCCGGGACGCCGCGCATCGCCTTTCGGTCGGCTCGGACCGAAATTTTTACAAGTCCCGTCGGCCCGGATCGACTCCGGGACGCCGCGCATCGCCTTTCGGTCGACTCGGACCGAAATTTTTACAAGTCCCGTCGGCCCGGATCGACTCCGGGACGCCGCGCATCGCCTTTCGGTCGACTCGGACCGAAATTTTTACAAGTCCCGTCGGCCCAGATCGACTCCGGAACGCCGCGCATCGCCTTTCGGTCGACTCGGACCGAAATTTTTACAAGTCCCGTCGGCCCGGATCGACTCCGGGACGCCGCGCATCGCCTTTCGGTCGACTCGGACCGTAATTTTTACAAGTCCCGTCGGCCCGGATCGACTCCGGGACGCCGCGCATCGCCTTTCGGTCGACTCGGACCGAAATTTTTACAAGTTCCGTCGGCCCGGATCGACTCGGGGAGGCCGCGCGTCGCCGCGCGTCGCCTCTCGGTCGACTCGGACCGAAATTTTCACAAGTGTCCCGTCGCGCCGCACCGGGGGTCGGTCCGTCCGCCGTCGACCCATCGGCCCCGGGACGCGGCGCATTGCCTTTCGGTCGACTCGGAACGAAACTTCATCGAGTCCCGTCGGCCCGTATAGTCTCCAAGACGCCGCGCATCGCCTTTCGGTCGACTCGGACCGAAATTTTTACAAGTCCCGTCGGCCCGGATCGACTCCGGGACGCCGCGCATCGCCTTTCGGTCGACTCGGAACGAAACTTCATCGAGTCCCGTCGGCCCGTATAGTCTCCAAGACGCCGCGCATCGCCTTTCGGTCGACTCGGACCGAAATTTTTACAAGTCCCGTCGGCCCGGATCGACTCCGGGACGCCGCGCATCGCCTTTCGGTCGACTCGGACCGAAATTTTTACAAGTCCCGTCGGCCCGGATCGACTCCGGAACGCCGCGCATCGCCTTTCGGTCGACTCGGACCGAAATTTTTACAAGTCCCGTCGGCCCGGATCGACTCCGGGACGCCGCGCATCGCCTTTCGGTCGACTCGGACCGAAATTTTTACAAGTCCCGTCGGCCCGGATCGACTCCGGGACGCCGCGCATCGCCTTTCGGTCGACTCGGACCGAAATTTTTACAAGTCCCGTCCGCCCGGATCGACTCCGGAACGCCGCGCATCGCCTTTCGGTCGACTCGGACCGAAATTTTTACAAGTCCCGTCGGCCCGGATCGACTCCGGGACGCCGCGCATCGCCTTTCGGTCGACTCGGACCGTAATTTTTACAAGTCCCGTCGGCCCGGATCGACTCCGGGACGCCGCGCATCGCCTTTCGGTCGACTCGGACCGTAATTTTTACAAGTCCCGTCGGCCCGGATCGACTCCGGGACGCCGCGCATCGCCTTTCGGTCGACTCGGACCGAAATTTTTACAAGTCCCGTCGGCCCGGATCGACTCCGGGACGCCGCGCATCGCCTTTCGGTCGACTCGGACCGAAATTTTTACAAGTTCCGTCGGCCCGGATCGACTCCGGGACGCCGCGCATCGCCTTTCGGTCGACTCGGAACGAAACTTCATCGAGTCCCGTCGGCCCGTATAGTCTCCAAGACGCCGCGCATCGCCTTTCGGTCGACTCGGACCGAAATTTTTACAAGTCCCGTCGGCCCGGATCGACTCCGGGACGCCGCGCATCGCCTTTCGGTCGACTCGGACCGTAATTTTTACAAGTCCCGTCGGCCCGGATCGACTCCGGGACGCCGCGCATCGCCTTTCGGTCGACTCGGACCGTAATTTTTACAAGTCCCGTCGGCCCGGATCGACTCCGGGACGCCGCGCATCGCCTTTCGGTCGACTCGGACCGAAATTTTCACAAGTGTCCCGTCGCGCCGCACCGGGGGTCGGTCCGTCCGCCGTCGACCCATCGGCCCCGGGACGCGGCGCATTGCCTTTCGGTCGACTCGGAACGAAACTTCATCGAGTCCCGTCGGCCCGTATAGTCTCCAAGACGCCGCGCATCGCCTTTCGGTCGACTCGGACCGAAATTTTTACAAGTCCCGTCGGCCCGGATCGACTCCGGGACGCCGCGCATCGCCTTTCGGTCGACTCGGAACGAAACTTCATCGAGTCCCGTCGGCCCGTATAGTCTCCAAGACGCCGCGCATCGCCTTTCGGTCGACTCGGACCGAAATTTTTACAAGTCCCGTCGGCCCGGATCGACTCCGGGACGCCGCGCATCGCCTTTCGGTCGACTCGGACCGAAATTTTTACAAGTCCCGTCGGCCCGGATCGACTCCGGAACGCCGCGCATCGCCTTTCGGTCGACTCGGACCGAAATTTTTACAAGTCCCGTCGGCCCGGATCGACTCCGGGACGCCGCGCATCGCCTTTCGGTCGACTCGGACCGAAATTTTTACAAGTCCCGTCGGCCCGGATCGACTCCGGGACGCCGCGCATCGCCTTTCGGTCGACTCGGACCGAAATTTTTACAAGTCCCGTCCGCCCGGATCGACTCCGGAACGCCGCGCATCGCCTTTCGGTCGACTCGGACCGAAATTTTTACAAGTCCCGTCGGCCCGGATCGACTCCGGGACGCCGCGCATCGCCTTTCGGTCGACTCGGACCGTAATTTTTACAAGTCCCGTCGGCCCGGATCGACTCCGGGACGCCGCGCATCGCCTTTCGGTCGACTCGGACCGTAATTTTTACAAGTCCCGTCGGCCCGGATCGACTCCGGGACGCCGCGCATCGCCTTTCGGTCGACTCGGACCGAAATTTTTACAAGTCCCGTCGGCCCGGATCGACTCCGGGACGCCGCGCATCGCCTTTCGGTCGACTCGGACCGAAATTTTTACAAGTCCCGTCGGCCCGGATCGACTCCGGGACGCCGCGCATCGCCTTTCGGTCGACTCGGACCGTAATTTTTACAAGTCCCGTCGGCCCGGATCGACTCCGGGACGCCGCGCATCGCCTTTCGGTCGACTCGGACCGTAATTTTTACAAGTCCCGTCGGCCCGGATCGACTCCGGGACGCCGCGCATCGCCTTTCGGTCGACTCGGACCGAAATTTTTACAAGTCCCGTCGGCCCGGATCGACTCCGGGACGCCGCGCATCGCCTTTCGGTCGACTCGGACCGAAATTTTTACAAGTCCCGTCGGCCCGGATCGACTCCGGGACGCCGCGCATCGCCTTTCGGTCGGCTCGGACCGAAATTTTTACAAGTCCCGTCGGCCCGGATCGACTCCGGGACGCCGCGCATCGCCTTTCGGTCGACTCGGACCGAAATTTTTACAAGTCCCGTCGGCCCGGATCGACTCCGGGACGCCGCGCATCGCCTTTCGGTCGACTCGGACCGAAATTTTTACAAGTCCCGTCGGCCCGGATCGACTCCGGAACGCCGCGCATCGCCTTTCGGTCGACTCGGACCGAAATTTTTACAAGTCCCGTCGGCCCGGATCGACTCCGGGACGCCGCGCATCGCCTTTCGGTCGACTCGGACCGTAATTTTTACAAGTCCCGTCGGCCCGGATCGACTCCGGGACGCCGCGCATCGCCTTTCGGTCGACTCGGACCGAAATTTTTACAAGTTCCGTCGGCCCGGATCGACTCGGGGAGGCCGCGCGTCGCCGCGCGTCGCCTCTCGGTCGACTCGGACCGAAATTTTCACAAGTGTCCCGTCGCGCCGCACCGGGGGTCGGTCCGTCCGCCGTCGACCCATCGGCCCCGGGACGCGGCGCATTGCCTTTCGGTCGACTCGGAACGAAACTTCATCGAGTCCCGTCGGCCCGTATAGTCTCCAAGACGCCGCGCATCGCCTTTCGGTCGACTCGGACCGAAATTTTTACAAGTCCCGTCGGCCCGGATCGACTCCGGGACGCCGCGCATCGCCTTTCGGTCGACTCGGAACGAAACTTCATCGAGTCCCGTCGGCCCGTATAGTCTCCAAGACGCCGCGCATCGCCTTTCGGTCGACTCGGACCGAAATTTTTACAAGTCCCGTCGGCCCGGATCGACTCCGGGACGCCGCGCATCGCCTTTCGGTCGACTCGGACCGAAATTTTTACAAGTCCCGTCGGCCCGGATCGACTCCGGAACGCCGCGCATCGCCTTTCGGTCGACTCGGACCGAAATTTTTACAAGTCCCGTCGGCCCGGATCGACTCCGGGACGCCGCGCATCGCCTTTCGGTCGACTCGGACCGAAATTTTTACAAGTCCCGTCGGCCCGGATCGACTCCGGGACGCCGCGCATCGCCTTTCGGTCGACTCGGACCGAAATTTTTACAAGTCCCGTCCGCCCGGATCGACTCCGGAACGCCGCGCATCGCCTTTCGGTCGACTCGGACCGAAATTTTTACAAGTCCCGTCGGCCCGGATCGACTCCGGGACGCCGCGCATCGCCTTTCGGTCGACTCGGACCGTAATTTTTACAAGTCCCGTCGGCCCGGATCGACTCCGGGACGCCGCGCATCGCCTTTCGGTCGACTCGGACCGAAATTTTTACAAGTCCCGTCGGCCCGGATCGACTCCGGGACGCCGCGCATCGCCTTTCGGTCGACTCGGACCGTAATTTTTACAAGTCCCGTCGGCCCGGATCGACTCCGGGACGCCGCGCATCGCCTTTCGGTCGACTCGGACCGAAATTTTTACAAGTCCCGTCGGCCCGGATCGACTCCGGGACGCCGCGCATCGCCTTTCGGTCGGCTCGGACCGAAATTTTTACAAGTCCCGTCGGCCCGGATCGACTCCGGGACGCCGCGCATCGCCTTTCGGTCGACTCGGACCGAAATTTTTACAAGTCCCGTCGGCCCGGATCGACTCCGGGACGCCGCGCATCGCCTTTCGGTCGACTCGGACCGAAATTTTTACAAGTCCCGTCGGCCCGGATCGACTCCGGAACGCCGCGCATCGCCTTTCGGTCGACTCGGACCGAAATTTTTACAAGTCCCGTCGGCCCGGATCGACTCCGGGACGCCGCGCATCGCCTTTCGGTCGACTCGGACCGTAATTTTTACAAGTCCCGTCGGCCCGGATCGACTCCGGGACGCCGCGCATCGCCTTTCGGTCGACTCGGACCGAAATTTTTACAAGTCCCGTCGGCCCGGATCGACTCCGGGACGCCGCGCATCGCCTTTCGGTCGACTCGGACCGAAATTTTTACAAGTTCCGTCGGCCCGGATCGACTCCGGGACGCCGCGCATCGCCTTTCGGTCGACTCGGACCGAAATTTTTACAAGTCCCGTCGGCCCGGATCGACTCCGGGACGCCGCGCATCGCCTTTCGGTCGACTCGGACCGAAATTTTTACAAGTCCCGTCGGCCCGGATCGACTCCGGAACGCCGCGCATCGCCTTTCGGTCGACTCGGACCGAAATTTTTACAAGTCCCGTCGGCCCGGATCGACTCCGGGACGCCGCGCATCGCCTTTCGGTCGACTCGGACCGTAATTTTTACAAGTCCCGTCGGCCCGGATCGACTCCGGGACGCCGCGCATCGCCTTTCGGTCGACTCGGACCGAAATTTTTACAAGTCCCGTCGGCCCGGATCGACTCCGGGACGCCGCGCATCGCCTTTCGGTCGACTCGGACCGTAATTTTTACAAGTCCCGTCGGCCCGGATCGACTCCGGGACGCCGCGCATCGCCTTTCGGTCGACTCGGACCGAAATTTTTACAAGTCCCGTCGGCCCGGATCGACTCCGGGACGCCGCGCATCGCCTTTCGGTCGGCTCGGACCGAAATTTTTACAAGTCCCGTCGGCCCGGATCGACTCCGGGACGCCGCGCATCGCCTTTCGGTCGACTCGGACCGAAATTTTTACAAGTCCCGTCGGCCCGGATCGACTCCGGGACGCCGCGCATCGCCTTTCGGTCGACTCGGACCGAAATTTTTACAAGTCCCGTCGGCCCGGATCGACTCCGGAACGCCGCGCATCGCCTTTCGGTCGACTCGGACCGAAATTTTTACAAGTCCCGTCGGCCCGGATCGACTCCGGGACGCCGCGCATCGCCTTTCGGTCGACTCGGACCGTAATTTTTACAAGTCCCGTCGGCCCGGATCGACTCCGGGACGCCGCGCATCGCCTTTCGGTCGACTCGGACCGAAATTTTTACAAGTCCCGTCGGCCCGGATCGACTCCGGGACGCCGCGCATCGCCTTTCGGTCGACTCGGACCGAAATTTTTACAAGTTCCGTCGGCCCGGATCGACTCCGGGACGCCGCGCATCGCCTTTCGGTCGACTCGGAACGAAACTTCATCGAGTCCCGTCGGCCCGTATAGTCTCCAAGACGCCGCGCATCGCCTTTCGGTCGACTCGGACCGAAATTTTTACAAGTCCCGTCGGCCCGGATCGACTCCGGGACGCCGCGCATCGCCTTTCGGTCGACTCGGACCGTAATTTTTACAAGTCCCGTCGGCCCGGATCGACTCCGGGACGCCGCGCATCGCCTTTCGGTCGACTCGGACCGAAATTTTTACAAGTCCCGTCGGCCCGGATCGACTCCGGGACGCCGCGCATCGCCTTTCGGTCGACTCGGACCGAAATTTTTACAAGTTCCGTCGGCCCGGATCGACTCCGGGACGCCGCGCATCGCCTTTCGGTCGACTCGGAACGAAACTTCATCGAGTCCCGTCGGCCCGTATAGTCTCCAAGACGCCGCGCATCGCCTTTCGGTCGACTCGGACCGAAATTTTTACAAGTCCCGTCGGCCCGGATCGACTCCGGGACGCCGCGCATCGCCTTTCGGTCGACTCGGACCGTAATTTTTACAAGTCCCGTCGGCCCGGATCGACTCCGGGACGCCGCGCATCGCCTTTCGGTCGACTCGGAACGAAACTTCATCGAGTCCCGTCGGCCCGTATAGTCTCCAAGACGCCGCGCATCGCCTTTCGGTCGACTCGGACCGAAATTTTTACAAGTCCCGTCGGCCCGGATCGACTCCGGGACGCCGCGCATCGCCTTTCGGTCGACTCGGACCGTAATTTTTACAAGTCCCGTCGGCCCGGATCGACTCCGGGACGCCGCGCATCGCCTTTCGGTCGACTCGGACCGAAATTTTTACAAGTTCCGTCGGCCCGGATCGACTCCGGGACGCCGCGCATCGCCTTTCGGTCGACTCGGAACGAAACTTCATCGAGTCCCGTCGGCCCGTATAGTCTCCAAGACGCCGCGCATCGCCTTTCGGTCGACTCGGACCGAAATTTTTACAAGTCCCGTCGGCCCGGATCGACTCCGGGACGCCGCGCATCGCCTTTCGGTCGACTCGGACCGTAATTTTTACAAGTCCCGTCGGCCCGGATCGACTCCGGGACGCCGCGCATCGCCTTTCGGTCGACTCGGACCGAAACTTCATCGAGTCCCGTCGGCCCGTATAGTCTCCAAGACGCCGCGCATCGCCTTTCGGTCGACTCGGACCGAAATTTTTACAAGTCCCGTCGGCCCGGATCGACTCCGGGACGCCGCGCATCGCCTTTCGGTCGACTCGGACCGTAATTTTTACAAGTCCCGTCGGCCCGGATCGACTCCGGGACGCCGCGCATCGCCTTTCGGTCGACTCGGACCGAAATTTTTACAAGTTCCGTCGGCCCGGATCGACTCGGGGAGGCCGCGCGTCGCCGCGCGTCGCCTCTCGGTCGACTCGGACCGAAATTTTCACAAGTGTCCCGTCGCGCCGCACCGGGGGTCGGTCCGTCCGCCGTCGACCCATCGGCCCCGGGACGCGGCGCATTGCCTTTCGGTCGACTCGGAACGAAACTTCATCGAGTCCCGTCGGCCCGTATAGTCTCCAAGACGCCGCGCATCGCCTTTCGGTCGACTCGGACCGAAATTTTTACAAGTCCCGTCGGCCCGGATCGACTCCGGGACGCCGCGCATCGCCTTTCGGTCGACTCGGAACGAAACTTCATCGAGTCCCGTCGGCCCGTATAGTCTCCAAGACGCCGCGCATCGCCTTTCGGTCGACTCGGACCGAAATTTTTACAAGTCCCGTCGGCCCGGATCGACTCCGGGACGCCGCGCATCGCCTTTCGGTCGACTCGGACCGAAATTTTTACAAGTCCCGTCGGCCCGGATCGACTCCGGAACGCCGCGCATCGCCTTTCGGTCGACTCGGACCGAAATTTTTACAAGTCCCGTCGGCCCGGATCGACTCCGGGACGCCGCGCATCGCCTTTCGGTCGACTCGGACCGAAATTTTTACAAGTCCCGTCGGCCCGGATCGACTCCGGGACGCCGCGCATCGCCTTTCGGTCGACTCGGACCGAAATTTTTACAAGTCCCGTCCGCCCGGATCGACTCCGGAACGCCGCGCATCGCCTTTCGGTCGACTCGGACCGAAATTTTTACAAGTCCCGTCGGCCCGGATCGACTCCGGGACGCCGCGCATCGCCTTTCGGTCGACTCGGACCGAAATTTTTACAAGTCCCGTCGGCCCGGATCGACTCCGGAACGCCGCGCATCGCCTTTCGGTCGACTCGGACCGAAATTTTTACAAGTCCCGTCGGCCCGGATCGACTCCGGGACGCCGCGCATCGCCTTTCGGTCGACTCGGACCGAAATTTTTACAAGTCCCGTCGGCCCGGATCGACTCCGGGACGCCGCGCATCGCCTTTCGGTCGACTCGGACCGAAATTTTTACAAGTCCCGTCCGCCCGGATCGACTCCGGAACGCCGCGCATCGCCTTTCGGTCGACTCGGACCGAAATTTTTACAAGTCCCGTCGGCCCGGATCGACTCCGGGACGCCGCGCATCGCCTTTCGGTCGACTCGGACCGAAATTTTTACAAGTCCCGTCGGCCCGGATCGACTCCGGGACGCCGCGCATCGCCTTTCGGTCGACTCGGACCGAAATTTTTACAAGTCCCGTCCGCCCGGATCGACTCCGGAACGCCGCGCATCGCCTTTCGGTCGACTCGGACCGAAATTTTTACAAGTCCCGTCGGCCCGGATCGACTCCGGGACGCCGCGCATCGCCTTTCGGTCGACTCGGACCGTAATTTTTACAAGTCCCGTCGGCCCGGATCGACTCCGGGACGCCGCGCATCGCCTTTCGGTCGACTCGGACCGAAATTTTTACAAGTCCCGTCGGCCCGGATCGACTCCGGGACGCCGCGCATCGCCTTTCGGTCGACTCGGACCGAAATTTTTACAAGTCCCGTCGGCCCGGATCGACTCCGGAACGCCGCGCATCGCCTTTCGGTCGACTCGGACCGAAATTTTTACAAGTCCCGTCGGCCCGGATCGACTCCGGGACGCCGCGCATCGCCTTTCGGTCGACTCGGACCGTAATTTTTACAAGTCCCGTCGGCCCGGATCGACTCCGGGACGCCGCGCATCGCCTTTCGGTCGACTCGGACCGAAATTTTTACAAGTCCCGTCGGCCCGGATCGACTCCGGGACGCCGCGCATCGCCTTTCGGTCGACTCGGACCGAAATTTTTACAAGTTCCGTCGGCCCGGATCGACTCCGGGACGCCGCGCATCGCCTTTCGGTCGACTCGGAACGAAACTTCATCGAGTCCCGTCGGCCCGTATAGTCTCCAAGACGCCGCGCATCGCCTTTCGGTCGACTCGGACCGAAATTTTTACAAGTCCCGTCGGCCCGGATCGACTCCGGGACGCCGCGCATCGCCTTTCGGTCGACTCGGACCGTAATTTTTACAAGTCCCGTCGGCCCGGATCGACTCCGGGACGCCGCGCATCGCCTTTCGGTCGACTCGGACCGAAATTTTTACAAGTCCCGTCGGCCCGGATCGACTCCGGGACGCCGCGCATCGCCTTTCGGTCGACTCGGACCGAAATTTTTACAAGTTCCGTCGGCCCGGATCGACTCCGGGACGCCGCGCATCGCCTTTCGGTCGACTCGGAACGAAACTTCATCGAGTCCCGTCGGCCCGTATAGTCTCCAAGACGCCGCGCATCGCCTTTCGGTCGACTCGGACCGAAATTTTTACAAGTCCCGTCGGCCCGGATCGACTCCGGGACGCCGCGCATCGCCTTTCGGTCGACTCGGACCGTAATTTTTACAAGTCCCGTCGGCCCGGATCGACTCCGGGACGCCGCGCATCGCCTTTCGGTCGACTCGGAACGAAACTTCATCGAGTCCCGTCGGCCCGTATAGTCTCCAAGACGCCGCGCATCGCCTTTCGGTCGACTCGGACCGAAATTTTTACAAGTCCCGTCGGCCCGGATCGACTCCGGGACGCCGCGCATCGCCTTTCGGTCGACTCGGACCGTAATTTTTACAAGTCCCGTCGGCCCGGATCGACTCCGGGACGCCGCGCATCGCCTTTCGGTCGACTCGGACCGAAATTTTTACAAGTTCCGTCGGCCCGGATCGACTCCGGGACGCCGCGCATCGCCTTTCGGTCGACTCGGAACGAAACTTCATCGAGTCCCGTCGGCCCGTATAGTCTCCAAGACGCCGCGCATCGCCTTTCGGTCGACTCGGACCGAAATTTTTACAAGTCCCGTCGGCCCGGATCGACTCCGGGACGCCGCGCATCGCCTTTCGGTCGACTCGGACCGTAATTTTTACAAGTCCCGTCGGCCCGGATCGACTCCGGGACGCCGCGCATCGCCTTTCGGTCGACTCGGACCGAAACTTCATCGAGTCCCGTCGGCCCGTATAGTCTCCAAGACGCCGCGCATCGCCTTTCGGTCGACTCGGACCGAAATTTTTACAAGTCCCGTCGGCCCGGATCGACTCCGGGACGCCGCGCATCGCCTTTCGGTCGACTCGGACCGTAATTTTTACAAGTCCCGTCGGCCCGGATCGACTCCGGGACGCCGCGCATCGCCTTTCGGTCGACTCGGACCGAAATTTTTACAAGTTCCGTCGGCCCGGATCGACTCGGGGAGGCCGCGCGTCGCCGCGCGTCGCCTCTCGGTCGACTCGGACCGAAATTTTCACAAGTGTCCCGTCGCGCCGCACCGGGGGTCGGTCCGTCCGCCGTCGACCCATCGGCCCCGGGACGCGGCGCATTGCCTTTCGGTCGACTCGGAACGAAACTTCATCGAGTCCCGTCGGCCCGTATAGTCTCCAAGACGCCGCGCATCGCCTTTCGGTCGACTCGGACCGAAATTTTTACAAGTCCCGTCGGCCCGGATCGACTCCGGGACGCCGCGCATCGCCTTTCGGTCGACTCGGAACGAAACTTCATCGAGTCCCGTCGGCCCGTATAGTCTCCAAGACGCCGCGCATCGCCTTTCGGTCGACTCGGACCGAAATTTTTACAAGTCCCGTCGGCCCGGATCGACTCCGGGACGCCGCGCATCGCCTTTCGGTCGACTCGGACCGAAATTTTTACAAGTCCCGTCGGCCCGGATCGACTCCGGAACGCCGCGCATCGCCTTTCGGTCGACTCGGACCGAAATTTTTACAAGTCCCGTCGGCCCGGATCGACTCCGGGACGCCGCGCATCGCCTTTCGGTCGACTCGGACCGTAATTTTTACAAGTCCCGTCGGCCCGGATCGACTCCGGGACGCCGCGCATCGCCTTTCGGTCGACTCGGACCGAAATTTTTACAAGTCCCGTCGGCCCGGATCGACTCCGGGACGCCGCGCATCGCCTTTCGGTCGACTCGGACCGTAATTTTTACAAGTCCCGTCGGCCCGGATCGACTCCGGGACGCCGCGCATCGCCTTTCGGTCGACTCGGACCGAAATTTTTACAAGTCCCGTCGGCCCGGATCGACTCCGGGACGCCGCGCATCGCCTTTCGGTCGGCTCGGACCGAAATTTTTACAAGTCCCGTCGGCCCGGATCGACTCCGGGACGCCGCGCATCGCCTTTCGGTCGACTCGGACCGAAATTTTTACAAGTCCCGTCGGCCCGGATCGACTCCGGGACGCCGCGCATCGCCTTTCGGTCGACTCGGACCGAAATTTTTACAAGTCCCGTCGGCCCGGATCGACTCCGGGACGCCGCGCATCGCCTTTCGGTCGACTCGGACCGAAATTTTTACAAGTTCCGTCGGCCCGGATCGACTCCGGGACGCCGCGCATCGCCTTTCGGTCGACTCGGACCGAAATTTTTACAAGTCCCGTCGGCCCGGATCGACTCCGGGACGCCGCGCATCGCCTTTCGGTCGACTCGGACCGAAATTTTTACAAGTCCCGTCGGCCCGGATCGACTCCGGAACGCCGCGCATCGCCTTTCGGTCGACTCGGACCGAAATTTTTACAAGTCCCGTCGGCCCGGATCGACTCCGGGACGCCGCGCATCGCCTTTCGGTCGACTCGGACCGTAATTTTTACAAGTCCCGTCGGCCCGGATCGACTCCGGGACGCCGCGCATCGCCTTTCGGTCGACTCGGACCGAAATTTTTACAAGTCCCGTCGGCCCGGATCGACTCCGGGACGCCGCGCATCGCCTTTCGGTCGACTCGGACCGTAATTTTTACAAGTCCCGTCGGCCCGGATCGACTCCGGGACGCCGCGCATCGCCTTTCGGTCGACTCGGACCGAAATTTTTACAAGTCCCGTCGGCCCGGATCGACTCCGGGACGCCGCGCATCGCCTTTCGGTCGGCTCGGACCGAAATTTTTACAAGTCCCGTCGGCCCGGATCGACTCCGGGACGCCGCGCATCGCCTTTCGGTCGACTCGGACCGAAATTTTTACAAGTCCCGTCGGCCCGGATCGACTCCGGGACGCCGCGCATCGCCTTTCGGTCGACTCGGACCGAAATTTTTACAAGTCCCGTCGGCCCGGATCGACTCCGGAACGCCGCGCATCGCCTTTCGGTCGACTCGGACCGAAATTTTTACAAGTCCCGTCGGCCCGGATCGACTCCGGGACGCCGCGCATCGCCTTTCGGTCGTCTCGGACCGTAATTTTTACAAGTCCCGTCGGCCCGGATCGACTCCGGGACGCCGCGCATCGCCTTTCGGTCGACTCGGACCGAAATTTTTACAAGTCCCGTCGGCCCGGATCGACTCCGGGACGCCGCGCATCGCCTTTCGGTCGACTCGGACCGAAATTTTTACAAGTTCCGTCGGCCCGGATCGACTCCGGGACGCCGCGCATCGCCTTTCGGTCGACTCGGAACGAAACTTCATCGAGTCCCGTCGGCCCGTATAGTCTCCAAGACGCCGCGCATCGCCTTTCGGTCGACTCGGACCGAAATTTTTACAAGTCCCGTCGGCCCGGATCGACTCCGGGACGCCGCGCATCGCCTTTCGGTCGACTCGGACCGTAATTTTTACAAGTCCCGTCGGCCCGGATCGACTCCGGGACGCCGCGCATCGCCTTTCGGTCGACTCGGAACGAAACTTCATCGAGTCCCGTCGGCCCGTATAGTCTCCAAGACGCCGCGCATCGCCTTTCGGTCGACTCGGACCGAAATTTTTACAAGTCCCGTCGGCCCGGATCGACTCCGGGACGCCGCGCATCGCCTTTCGGTCGACTCGGACCGTAATTTTTACAAGTCCCGTCGGCCCGGATCGACTCCGGGACGCCGCGCATCGCCTTTCGGTCGACTCGGACCGAAATTTTTACAAGTTCCGTCGGCCCGGATCGACTCCGGGACGCCGCGCATCGCCTTTCGGTCGACTCGGAACGAAACTTCATCGAGTCCCGTCGGCCCGTATAGTCTCCAAGACGCCGCGCATCGCCTTTCGGTCGACTCGGACCGAAATTTTTACAAGTCCCGTCGGCCCGGATCGACTCCGGGACGCCGCGCATCGCCTTTCGGTCGACTCGGACCGTAATTTTTACAAGTCCCGTCGGCCCGGATCGACTCCGGGACGCCGCGCATCGCCTTTCGGTCGACTCGGACCGAAACTTCATCGAGTCCCGTCGGCCCGTATAGTCTCCAAGACGCCGCGCATCGCCTTTCGGTCGACTCGGACCGAAATTTTTACAAGTCCCGTCGGCCCGGATCGACTCCGGGACGCCGCGCATCGCCTTTCGGTCGACTCGGACCGTAATTTTTACAAGTCCCGTCGGCCCGGATCGACTCCGGGACGCCGCGCATCGCCTTTCGGTCGACTCGGACCGAAATTTTTACAAGTTCCGTCGGCCCGGATCGACTCGGGGAGGCCGCGCGTCGCCGCGCGTCGCCTCTCGGTCGACTCGGACCGAAATTTTCACAAGTGTCCCGTCGCGCCGCACCGGGGGTCGGTCCGTCCGCCGTCGACCCATCGGCCCCGGGACGCGGCGCATTGCCTTTCGGTCGACTCGGAACGAAACTTCATCGAGTCCCGTCGGCCCGTATAGTCTCCAAGACGCCGCGCATCGCCTTTCGGTCGACTCGGACCGAAATTTTTACAAGTCCCGTCGGCCCGGATCGACTCCGGGACGCCGCGCATCGCCTTTCGGTCGACTCGGACCGAAATTTTTACAAGTCCCGTCGGCCCGGATCGACTCCGGAACGCCGCGCATCGCCTTTCGGTCGACTCGGACCGAAATTTTTACAAGTCCCGTCGGCCCGGATCGACTCCGGGACGCCGCGCATCGCCTTTCGGTCGACTCGGACCGAAATTTTTACAAGTCCCGTCGGCCCGGATCGACTCCGGGACGCCGCGCATCGCCTTTCGGTCGACTCGGACCGAAATTTTTACAAGTCCCGTCCGCCCGGATCGACTCCGGAACGCCGCGCATCGCCTTTCGGTCGACTCGGACCGAAATTTTTACAAGTCCCGTCGGCCCGGATCGACTCCGGGACGCCGCGCATCGCCTTTCGGTCGACTCGGACCGAAATTTTTACAAGTCCCGTCGGCCCGGATCGACTCCGGGACGCCGCGCATCGCCTTTCGGTCGACTCGGACCGAAATTTTTACAAGTCCCGTCCGCCCGGATCGACTCCGGAACGCCGCGCATCGCCTTTCGGTCGACTCGGACCGAAATTTTTACAAGTCCCGTCGGCCCGGATCGACTCCGGGACGCCGCGCATCGCCTTTCGGTCGACTCGGACCGTAATTTTTACAAGTCCCGTCGGCCCGGATCGACTCCGGGACGCCGCGCATCGCCTTTCGGTCGACTCGGACCGAAATTTTTACAAGTCCCGTCGGCCCGGATCGACTCCGGGACGCCGCGCATCGCCTTTCGGTCGACTCGGACCGTAATTTTTCCAAGTCCCGTCGGCCCGGATCGACTCCGGGACGCCGCGCATCGCCTTTCGGTCGACTCGGACCGAAATTTTTACAAGTTCCGTCGGCCCGGATCGACTCGGGGAGGCCGCGCGTCGCCGCGCGTCGCCTCTCGGTCGACTCGGACCGAAATTTTCACAAGTGTCCCGTCGCGCCGCACCGGGGGTCGGTCCGTCCGCCGTCGACCCATCGGCCCCGGGACGCGGCGCATTGCCTTTCGGTCGACTCGGAACGAAACTTCATCGAGTCCCGTCGGCCCGTATAGTCTCCAAGACGCCGCGCATCGCCTTTCGGTCGACTCGGACCGAAATTTTTACAAGTCCCGTCGGCCCGGATCGACTCCGGGACGCCGCGCATCGCCTTTCGGTCGACTCGGACCGAAATTTTTACAAGTCCCGTCGGCCCGGATCGACTCCGGAACGCCGCGCATCGCCTTTCGGTCGACTCGGACCGAAATTTTTACAAGTCCCGTCGGCCCGGATCGACTCCGGGACGCCGCGCATCGCCTTTCGGTCGACTCGGACCGAAATTTTTACAAGTCCCGTCGGCCCGGATCGACTCCGGGACGCCGCGCATCGCCTTTCGGTCGACTCGGACCGAAATTTTTACAAGTCCCGTCCGCCCGGATCGACTCCGGAACGCCGCGCATCGCCTTTCGGTCGACTCGGACCGAAATTTTTACAAGTCCCGTCGGCCCGGATCGACTCCGGGACGCCGCGCATCGCCTTTCGGTCGACTCGGACCGAAATTTTTACAAGTCCCGTCGGCCCGGATCGACTCCGGGACGCCGCGCATCGCCTTTCGGTCGACTCGGACCGAAATTTTTACAAGTCCCGTCCGCCCGGATCGACTCCGGAACGCCGCGCATCGCCTTTCGGTCGACTCGGACCGAAATTTTTACAAGTCCCGTCGGCCCGGATCGACTCCGGGACGCCGCGCATCGCCTTTCGGTCGACTCGGACCGTAATTTTTACAAGTCCCGTCGGCCCGGATCGACTCCGGGACGCCGCGCATCGCCTTTCGGTCGACTCGGACCGAAATTTTTACAAGTCCCGTCGGCCCGGATCGACTCCGGGACGCCGCGCATCGCCTTTCGGTCGACTCGGACCGTAATTTTTACAAGTCCCGTCGGCCCGGATCGACTCCGGGACGCCGCGCATCGCCTTTCGGTCGACTCGGACCGAAATTTTTACAAGTCCCGTCGGCCCGGATCGACTCCGGGACGCCGCGCATCGCCTTTCGGTCGGCTCGGACCGAAATTTTTACAAGTCCCGTCGGCCCGGATCGACTCCGGGACGCCGCGCATCGCCTTTCGGTCGACTCGGACCGAAATTTTTACAAGTCCCGTCGGCCCGGATCGACTCCGGGACGCCGCGCATCGCCTTTCGGTCGACTCGGACCGAAATTTTTACAAGTCCCGTCGGCCCGGATCGACTCCGGGACGCCGCGCATCGCCTTTCGGTCGACTCGGACCGAAATTTTTACAAGTTCCGTCGGCCCGGATCGACTCCGGGACGCCGCGCATCGCCTTTCGGTCGACTCGGACCGAAATTTTTACAAGTCCCGTCGGCCCGGATCGACTCCGGGACGCCGCGCATCGCCTTTCGGTCGACTCGGACCGAAATTTTTACAAGTCCCGTCGGCCCGGATCGACTCCGGAACGCCGCGCATCGCCTTTCGGTCGACTCGGACCGAAATTTTTACAAGTCCCGTCGGCCCGGATCGACTCCGGGACGCCGCGCATCGCCTTTCGGTCGACTCGGACCGTAATTTTTACAAGTCCCGTCGGCCCGGATCGACTCCGGGACGCCGCGCATCGCCTTTCGGTCGACTCGGACCGAAATTTTTACAAGTCCCGTCGGCCCGGATTGACTCCGGGACGCCGCGCATCGCCTTTCGGTCGACTCGGACCGAAATTTTTACAAGTCCCGTCCGCCCGGATCGACTCCGGAACGCCGCGCATCGCCTTTCGGTCGACTCGGACCGAAATTTTTACAAGTCCCGTCGGCCCGGATCGACTCCGGGACGCCGCGCATCGCCTTTCGGTCGACTCGGACCGTAATTTTTACAAGTCCCGTCGGCCCGGATCGACTCCGGGACGCCGCGCATCGCCTTTCGGTCGACTCGGACCGAAATTTTTACAAGTCCCGTCGGCCCGGATCGACTCCGGGACGCCGCGCATCGCCTTTCGGTCGACTCGGACCGTAATTTTTACAAGTCCCGTCGGCCCGGATCGACTCCGGGACGCCGCGCATCGCCTTTCGGTCGACTCGGACCGAAATTTTTACAAGTCCCGTCGGCCCGGATCGACTCCGGGACGCCGCGCATCGCCTTTCGGTCGGCTCGGACCGAAATTTTTACAAGTCCCGTCGGCCCGGATCGACTCCGGGACGCCGCGCATCGCCTTTCGGTCGACTCGGACCGAAATTTTTACAAGTCCCGTCGGCCCGGATCGACTCCGGGACGCCGCGCATCGCCTTTCGGTCGACTCGGACCGAAATTTTTACAAGTCCCGTCGGCCCGGATCGACTCCGGGACGCCGCGCATCGCCTTTCGGTCGACTCGGACCGAAATTTTTACAAGTTCCGTCGGCCCGGATCGACTCCGGGACGCCGCGCATCGCCTTTCGGTCGACTCGGACCGAAATTTTTACAAGTCCCGTCGGCCCGGATCGACTCCGGGACGCCGCGCATCGCCTTTCGGTCGACTCGGACCGAAATTTTTACAAGTCCCGTCGGCCCGGATCGACTCCGGAACGCCGCGCATCGCCTTTCGGTCGACTCGGACCGAAATTTTTACAAGTCCCGTCGGCCCGGATCGACTCCGGGACGCCGCGCATCGCCTTTCGGTCGACTCGGACCGAAATTTTTACAAGTCCCGTCGGCCCGGATCGACTCCGGGACGCCGCGCATCGCCTTTCGGTCGACTCGGACCGAAATTTTTACAAGTCCCGTCCGCCCGGATCGACTCCGGAACGCCGCGCATCGCCTTTCGGTCGACTCGGACCGAAATTTTTACAAGTCCCGTCGGCCCGGATCGACTCCGGGACGCCGCGCATCGCCTTTCGGTCGACTCGGACCGAAATTTTTACAAGTCCCGTCGGCCCGGATCGACTCCGGGACGCCGCGCATCGCCTTTCGGTCGACTCGGACCGAAATTTTTACAAGTCCCGTCCGCCCGGATCGACTCCGGAACGCCGCGCATCGCCTTTCGGTCGACTCGGACCGAAATTTTTACAAGTCCCGTCGGCCCGGATCGACTCCGGGACGCCGCGCATCGCCTTTCGGTCGACTCGGACCGTAATTTTTACAAGTCCCGTCGGCCCGGATCGACTCCGGGACGCCGCGCATCGCCTTTCGGTCGACTCGGACCGAAATTTTTACAAGTCCCGTCGGCCCGGATCGACTCCGGGACGCCGCGCATCGCCTTTCGGTCGACTCGGACCGTAATTTTTACAAGTCCCGTCGGCCCGGATCGACTCCGGGACGCCGCGCATCGCCTTTCGGTCGACTCGGACCGAAATTTTTACAAGTCCCGTCGGCCCGGATCGACTCCGGGACGCCGCGCATCGCCTTTCGGTCGGCTCGGACCGAAATTTTTACAAGTCCCGTCGGCCCGGATCGACTCCGGGACGCCGCGCATCGCCTTTCGGTCGACTCGGACCGAAATTTTTACAAGTCCCGTCGGCCCGGATCGACTCCGGGACGCCGCGCATCGCCTTTCGGTCGACTCGGACCGAAATTTTTACAAGTCCCGTCGGCCCGGATCGACTCCGGGACGCCGCGCATCGCCTTTCGGTCGACTCGGACCGAAATTTTTACAAGTTCCGTCGGCCCGGATCGACTCCGGGACGCCGCGCATCGCCTTTCGGTCGACTCGGACCGAAATTTTTACAAGTCCCGTCGGCCCGGATCGACTCCGGGACGCCGCGCATCGCCTTTCGGTCGACTCGGACCGAAATTTTTACAAGTCCCGTCGGCCCGGATCGACTCCGGAACGCCGCGCATCGCCTTTCGGTCGACTCGGACCGAAATTTTTACAAGTCCCGTCGGCCCGGATCGACTCCGGGACGCCGCGCATCGCCTTTCGGTCGACTCGGACCGTAATTTTTACAAGTCCCGTCGGCCCGGATCGACTCCGGGACGCCGCGCATCGCCTTTCGGTCGACTCGGACCGAAATTTTTACAAGTCCCGTCGGCCCGGATCGACTCCGGGACGCCGCGCATCGCCTTTCGGTCGACTCGGACCGAAATTTTTACAAGTCCCGTCCGCCCGGATCGACTCCGGAACGCCGCGCATCGCCTTTCGGTCGACTCGGACCGAAATTTTTACAAGTCCCGTCGGCCCGGATCGACTCCGGGACGCCGCGCATCGCCTTTCGGTCGACTCGGACCGAAATTTTTACAAGTCCCGTCGGCCCGGATCGACTCCGGGACGCCGCGCATCGCCTTTCGGTCGACTCGGACCGAAATTTTTACAAGTCCCGTCCGCCCGGATCGACTCCGGAACGCCGCGCATCGCCTTTCGGTCGACTCGGACCGAAATTTTTACAAGTCCCGTCGGCCCGGATCGACTCCGGGACGCCGCGCATCGCCTTTCGGTCGACTCGGACCGTAATTTTTACAAGTCCCGTCGGCCCGGATCGACTCCGGGACGCCGCGCATCGCCTTTCGGTCGACTCGGACCGAAATTTTTACAAGTCCCGTCGGCCCGGATCGACTCCGGGACGCCGCGCATCGCCTTTCGGTCGACTCGGACCGTAATTTTTACAAGTCCCGTCGGCCCGGATCGACTCCGGGACGCCGCGCATCGCCTTTCGGTCGACTCGGACCGAAATTTTTACAAGTTCCGTCGGCCCGGATCGACTCGGGGAGGCCGCGCGTCGCCGCGCGTCGCCTCTCGGTCGACTCGGACCGAAATTTTCACAAGTGTCCCGTCGCGCCGCACCGGGGGTCGGTCCGTCCGCCGTCGACCCATCGGCCCCGGGACGCGGCGCATTGCCTTTCGGTCGACTCGGAACGAAACTTCATCGAGTCCCGTCGGCCCGTATAGTCTCCAAGACGCCGCGCATCGCCTTTCGGTCGACTCGGACCGAAATTTTTACAAGTCCCGTCGGCCCGGATCGACTCCGGGACGCCGCGCATCGCCTTTCGGTCGACTCGGACCGAAATTTTTACAAGTCCCGTCGGCCCGGATCGACTCCGGAACGCCGCGCATCGCCTTTCGGTCGACTCGGACCGAAATTTTTACAAGTCCCGTCGGCCCGGATCGACTCCGGGACGCCGCGCATCGCCTTTCGGTCGACTCGGACCGAAATTTTTACAAGTCCCGTCGGCCCGGATCGACTCCGGGACGCCGCGCATCGCCTTTCGGTCGACTCGGACCGAAATTTTTACAAGTCCCGTCCGCCCGGATCGACTCCGGAACGCCGCGCATCGCCTTTCGGTCGACTCGGACCGAAATTTTTACAAGTCCCGTCGGCCCGGATCGACTCCGGGACGCCGCGCATCGCCTTTCGGTCGACTCGGACCGAAATTTTTACAAGTCCCGTCGGCCCGGATCGACTCCGGGACGCCGCGCATCGCCTTTCGGTCGACTCGGACCGAAATTTTTACAAGTCCCGTCCGCCCGGATCGACTCCGGAACGCCGCGCATCGCCTTTCGGTCGACTCGGACCGAAATTTTTACAAGTCCCGTCGGCCCGGATCGACTCCGGGACGCCGCGCATCGCCTTTCGGTCGACTCGGACCGTAATTTTTACAAGTCCCGTCGGCCCGGATCGACTCCGGGACGCCGCGCATCGCCTTTCGGTCGACTCGGACCGAAATTTTTACAAGTCCCGTCGGCCCGGATCGACTCCGGGACGCCGCGCATCGCCTTTCGGTCGACTCGGACCGTAATTTTTACAAGTCCCGTCGGCCCGGATCGACTCCGGGACGCCGCGCATCGCCTTTCGGTCGACTCGGACCGAAATTTTTACAAGTCCCGTCGGCCCGGATCGACTCCGGGACGCCGCGCATCGCCTTTCGGTCGGCTCGGACCGAAATTTTTACAAGTCCCGTCGGCCCGGATCGACTCCGGGACGCCGCGCATCGCCTTTCGGTCGACTCGGACCGAAATTTTTACAAGTCCCGTCGGCCCGGATCGACTCCGGGACGCCGCGCATCGCCTTTCGGTCGACTCGGACCGAAATTTTTACAAGTCCCGTCGGCCCGGATCGACTCCGGGACGCCGCGCATCGCCTTTCGGTCGACTCGGACCGAAATTTTTACAAGTTCCGTCGGCCCGGATCGACTCCGGGACGCCGCGCATCGCCTTTCGGTCGACTCGGACCGAAATTTTTACAAGTCCCGTCGGCCCGGATCGACTCCGGGACGCCGCGCATCGCCTTTCGGTCGACTCGGACCGAAATTTTTACAAGTCCCGTCGGCCCGGATCGACTCCGGAACGCCGCGCATCGCCTTTCGGTCGACTCGGACCGAAATTTTTACAAGTCCCGTCGGCCCGGATCGACTCCGGGACGCCGCGCATCGCCTTTCGGTCGACTCGGACCGAAATTTTTACAAGTCCCGTCCGCCCGGATCGACTCCGGAACGCCGCGCATCGCCTTTCGGTCGACTCGGACCGAAATTTTTACAAGTCCCGTCGGCCCGGATCGACTCCGGGACGCCGCGCATCGCCTTTCGGTCGACTCGGACCGAAATTTTTACAAGTCCCGTCGGCCCGGATCGACTCCGGGACGCCGCGCATCGCCTTTCGGTCGACTCGGACCGAAATTTTTACAAGTCCCGTCCGCCCGGATCGACTCCGGAACGCCGCGCATCGCCTTTCGGTCGACTCGGACCGAAATTTTTACAAGTCCCGTCGGCCCGGATCGACTCCGGGACGCCGCGCATCGCCTTTCGGTCGACTCGGACCGTAATTTTTACAAGTCCCGTCGGCCCGGATCGACTCCGGGACGCCGCGCATCGCCTTTCGGTCGACTCGGACCGAAATTTTTACAAGTCCCGTCGGCCCGGATCGACTCCGGGACGCCGCGCATCGCCTTTCGGTCGACTCGGACCGTAATTTTTACAAGTCCCGTCGGCCCGGATCGACTCCGGGACGCCGCGCATCGCCTTTCGGTCGACTCGGACCGAAATTTTTACAAGTTCCGTCGGCCCGGATCGACTCGGGGAGGCCGCGCGTCGCCGCGCGTCGCCTCTCGGTCGACTCGGACCGAAATTTTCACAAGTGTCCCGTCGCGCCGCACCGGGGGTCGGTCCGTCCGCCGTCGACCCATCGGCCCCGGGACGCGGCGCATTGCCTTTCGGTCGACTCGGAACGAAACTTCATCGAGTCCCGTCGGCCCGTATAGTCTCCAAGACGCCGCGCATCGCCTTTCGGTCGACTCGGACCGAAATTTTTACAAGTCCCGTCGGCCCGGATCGACTCCGGGACGCCGCGCATCGCCTTTCGGTCGACTCGGACCGAAATTTTTACAAGTCCCGTCGGCCCGGATCGACTCCGGAACGCCGCGCATCGCCTTTCGGTCGACTCGGACCGAAATTTTTACAAGTCCCGTCGGCCCGGATCGACTCCGGGACGCCGCGCATCGCCTTTCGGTCGACTCGGACCGAAATTTTTACAAGTCCCGTCGGCCCGGATCGACTCCGGGACGCCGCGCATCGCCTTTCGGTCGACTCGGACCGAAATTTTTACAAGTCCCGTCCGCCCGGATCGACTCCGGAACGCCGCGCATCGCCTTTCGGTCGACTCGGACCGAAATTTTTACAAGTCCCGTCGGCCCGGATCGACTCCGGGACGCCGCGCATCGCCTTTCGGTCGACTCGGACCGAAATTTTTACAAGTCCCGTCGGCCCGGATCGACTCCGGGACGCCGCGCATCGCCTTTCGGTCGACTCGGACCGAAATTTTTACAAGTCCCGTCCGCCCGGATCGACTCCGGAACGCCGCGCATCGCCTTTCGGTCGACTCGGACCGAAATTTTTACAAGTCCCGTCGGCCCGGATCGACTCCGGGACGCCGCGCATCGCCTTTCGGTCGACTCGGACCGTAATTTTTACAAGTCCCGTCGGCCCGGATCGACTCCGGGACGCCGCGCATCGCCTTTCGGTCGACTCGGACCGAAATTTTTACAAGTCCCGTCGGCCCGGATCGACTCCGGGACGCCGCGCATCGCCTTTCGGTCGACTCGGACCGTAATTTTTACAAGTCCCGTCGGCCCGGATCGACTCCGGGACGCCGCGCATCGCCTTTCGGTCGACTCGGACCGAAATTTTTACAAGTCCCGTCGGCCCGGATCGACTCCGGGACGCCGCGCATCGCCTTTCGGTCGGCTCGGACCGAAATTTTTACAAGTCCCGTCGGCCCGGATCGACTCCGGGACGCCGCGCATCGCCTTTCGGTCGACTCGGACCGAAATTTTTACAAGTCCCGTCGGCCCGGATCGACTCCGGGACGCCGCGCATCGCCTTTCGGTCGACTCGGACCGAAATTTTTACAAGTCCCGTCGGCCCGGATCGACTCCGGGACGCCGCGCATCGCCTTTCGGTCGACTCGGACCGAAATTTTTACAAGTTCCGTCGGCCCGGATCGACTCCGGGACGCCGCGCATCGCCTTTCGGTCGACTCGGACCGAAATTTTTACAAGTCCCGTCGGCCCGGATCGACTCCGGGACGCCGCGCATCGCCTTTCGGTCGACTCGGACCGAAATTTTTACAAGTCCCGTCGGCCCGGATCGACTCCGGAACGCCGCGCATCGCCTTTCGGTCGACTCGGACCGAAATTTTTACAAGTCCCGTCGGCCCGGATCGACTCCGGGACGCCGCGCATCGCCTTTCGGTCGACTCGGACCGTAATTTTTACAAGTCCCGTCGGCCCGGATCGACTCCGGGACGCCGCGCATCGCCTTTCGGTCGACTCGGACCGAAATTTTTACAAGTCCCGTCGGCCCGGATCGACTCCGGGACGCCGCGCATCGCCTTTCGGTCGACTCGGACCGTAATTTTTACAAGTCCCGTCGGCCCGGATCGACTCCGGGACGCCGCGCATCGCCTTTCGGTCGACTCGGACCGAAATTTTTACAAGTCCCGTCGGCCCGGATCGACTCCGGGACGCCGCGCATCGCCTTTCGGTCGGCTCGGACCGAAATTTTTACAAGTCCCGTCGGCCCGGATCGACTCCGGGACGCCGCGCATCGCCTTTCGGTCGACTCGGACCGAAATTTTTACAAGTCCCGTCGGCCCGGATCGACTCCGGGACGCCGCGCATCGCCTTTCGGTCGACTCGGACCGAAATTTTTACAAGTCCCGTCGGCCCGGATCGACTCCGGAACGCCGCGCATCGCCTTTCGGTCGACTCGGACCGAAATTTTTACAAGTCCCGTCGGCCCGGATCGACTCCGGGACGCCGCGCATCGCCTTTCGGTCGTCTCGGACCGTAATTTTTACAAGTCCCGTCGGCCCGGATCGACTCCGGGACGCCGCGCATCGCCTTTCGGTCGACTCGGACCGAAATTTTTACAAGTCCCGTCGGCCCGGATCGACTCCGGGACGCCGCGCATCGCCTTTCGGTCGACTCGGACCGAAATTTTTACAAGTTCCGTCGGCCCGGATCGACTCCGGGACGCCGCGCATCGCCTTTCGGTCGACTCGGAACGAAACTTCATCGAGTCCCGTCGGCCCGTATAGTCTCCAAGACGCCGCGCATCGCCTTTCGGTCGACTCGGACCGAAATTTTTACAAGTCCCGTCGGCCCGGATCGACTCCGGGACGCCGCGCATCGCCTTTCGGTCGACTCGGACCGTAATTTTTACAAGTCCCGTCGGCCCGGATCGACTCCGGGACGCCGCGCATCGCCTTTCGGTCGACTCGGAACGAAACTTCATCGAGTCCCGTCGGCCCGTATAGTCTCCAAGACGCCGCGCATCGCCTTTCGGTCGACTCGGACCGAAATTTTTACAAGTCCCGTCGGCCCGGATCGACTCCGGGACGCCGCGCATCGCCTTTCGGTCGACTCGGACCGTAATTTTTACAAGTCCCGTCGGCCCGGATCGACTCCGGGACGCCGCGCATCGCCTTTCGGTCGACTCGGACCGAAATTTTTACAAGTTCCGTCGGCCCGGATCGACTCCGGGACGCCGCGCATCGCCTTTCGGTCGACTCGGAACGAAACTTCATCGAGTCCCGTCGGCCCGTATAGTCTCCAAGACGCCGCGCATCGCCTTTCGGTCGACTCGGACCGAAATTTTTACAAGTCCCGTCGGCCCGGATCGACTCCGGGACGCCGCGCATCGCCTTTCGGTCGACTCGGACCGAAATTTTTACAAGTCCCGTCCGCCCGGATCGACTCCGGAACGCCGCGCATCGCCTTTCGGTCGACTCGGACCGAAATTTTTACAAGTCCCGTCGGCCCGGATCGACTCCGGGACGCCGCGCATCGCCTTTCGGTCGACTCGGACCGAAATTTTTACAAGTCCCGTCCGCCCGGATCGACTCCGGAACGCCGCGCATCGCCTTTCGGTCGACTCGGACCGAAATTTTTACAAGTCCCGTCGGCCCGGATCGACTCCGGGACGCCGCGCATCGCCTTTCGGTCGACTCGGACCGTAATTTTTACAAGTCCCGTCGGCCCGGATCGACTCCGGGACGCCGCGCATCGCCTTTCGGTCGACTCGGACCGAAATTTTTACAAGTCCCGTCGGCCCGGATCGACTCCGGGACGCCGCGCATCGCCTTTCGGTCGACTCGGACCGTAATTTTTACAAGTCCCGTCGGCCCGGATCGACTCCGGGACGCCGCGCATCGCCTTTCGTTCGACTCGGACCGAAATTTTTACAAGTCCCGTCGGCCCGGATCGACTCCGGGACGCCGCGCATCGCCTTTCGGTCGGCTCGGACCGAAATTTTTACAAGTCCCGTCGGCCCGGATCGACTCCGGGACGCCGCGCATCGCCTTTCGGTCGACTCGGACCGAAATTTTTACAAGTCCCGTCGGCCCGGATCGACTCCGGGACGCCGCGCATCGCCTTTCGGTCGACTCGGACCGAAATTTTTACAAGTCCCGTCGGCCCGGATCGACTCCGGGACGCCGCGCATCGCCTTTCGGTCGACTCGGACCGAAATTTTTACAAGTTCCGTCGGCCCGGATCGACTCCGGGACGCCGCGCATCGCCTTTCGGTCGACTCGGACCGAAATTTTTACAAGTCCCGTCGGCCCGGATCGACTCCGGGACGCCGCGCATCGCCTTTCGGTCGACTCGGACCGAAATTTTTACAAGTCCCGTCGGCCCGGATCGACTCCGGAACGCCGCGCATCGCCTTTCGGTCGACTCGGACCGAAATTTTTACAAGTCCCGTCGGCCCGGATCGACTCCGGGACGCCGCGCATCGCCTTTCGGTCGACTCGGACCGTAATTTTTACAAGTCCCGTCGGCCCGGATCGACTCCGGGACGCCGCGCATCGCCTTTCGGTCGACTCGGACCGAAATTTTTACAAGTCCCGTCGGCCCGGATCGACTCCGGGACGCCGCGCATCGCCTTTCGGTCGACTCGGACCGTAATTTTTACAAGTCCCGTCGGCCCGGATCGACTCCGGGACGCCGCGCATCGCCTTTCGGTCGACTCGGACCGAGATTTTTACAAGTCCCGTCGGCCCGGATCGACTCCGGGACGCCGCGCATCGCCTTTCGGTCGGCTCGGACCGAAATTTTTACAAGTCCCGTCGGCCCGGATCGACTCCGGGACGCCGCGCATCGCCTTTCGGTCGACTCGGACCGAAATTTTTACAAGTCCCGTCGGCCCGGATCGACTCCGGGACGCCGCGCATCGCCTTTCGGTCGACTCGGACCGAAATTTTTACAAGTCCCGTCGGCCCGGATCGACTCCGGAACGCCGCGCATCGCCTTTCGGTCGACTCGGACCGAAATTTTTACAAGTCCCGTCGGCCCGGATCGACTCCGGGACGCCGCGCATCGCCTTTCGGTCGTCTCGGACCGTAATTTTTACAAGTCCCGTCGGCCCGGATCGACTCCGGGACGCCGCGCATCGCCTTTCGGTCGACTCGGACCGAAATTTTTACAAGTCCCGTCGGCCCGGATCGACTCCGGGACGCCGCGCATCGCCTTTCGGTCGACTCGGACCGAAATTTTTACAAGTTCCGTCGGCCCGGATCGACTCCGGGACGCCGCGCATCGCCTTTCGGTCGACTCGGAACGAAACTTCATCGAGTCCCGTCGGCCC
Source organism: Neodiprion virginianus (assembly GCF_021901495.1). Classification (NCBI taxonomy): domain Eukaryota; kingdom Metazoa; phylum Arthropoda; class Insecta; order Hymenoptera; family Diprionidae; genus Neodiprion; species Neodiprion virginianus. Next base: position 236,349 of record NW_025804451.1, read on the forward strand.
GTATAGTCTCCAAGACGCCGCGCATCGCCTTTCGGTCGACTCGGACCGAAATTTTTACAAGTCCCGTCGGCCCGGATCGACTCCGGGACGCCGCGCATCGCCTTTCGGTCGACTCGGACCGTAATTTTTACAAGTCCCGTCGGCCCGGATCGACTCCGGGACGCCGCGCATCGCCTTTCGGTCGACTCGGAACGAAACTTCATCGAGTCCCGTCGGCCCGTATAGTCTCCAAGACGCCGCGCATCGCCTTTCGGTCGACTCGGACCGAAATTTTTACAAGTCCCGTCGGCCCGGATCGACTCCGGGACGCCGCGCATCGCCTTTCGGTCGACTCGGACCGTAATTTTTACAAGTCCCGTCGGCCCGGATCGACTCCGGGACGCCGCGCATCGCCTTTCGGTCGACTCGGACCGAAATTTTTACAAGTTCCGTCGGCCCGGATCGACTCCGGGACGCCGCGCATCGCCTTTCGGTCGACTCGGAACGAAACTTCATCGAGTCCCGTCGGCCCGTATAGTCTCCAAGACGCCGCGCATCGCCTTTCGGTCGACTCGGACCGAAATTTTTACAAGTCCCGTCGGCCCGGATCGACTCCGGGACGCCGCGCATCGCCTTTCGGTCGACTCGGACCGTAATTTTTACAAGTCCCGTCGGCCCGGATCGACTCCGGGACGCCGCGCATCGCCTTTCGGTCGACTCGGACCGAAATTTTTACAAGTTCCGTCGGCCCGGATCGACTCGGGGAGGCCGCGCGTCGCCGCGCGTCGCCTCTCGGTCGACTCGGACCGAAATTTTCACAAGTGTCCCGTCGCGCCGCACCGGGGGTCGGTCCGTCCGCCGTCGACCCATCGGCCCCGGGACGCGGCGCATTGCCTTTCGGTCGACTCGGAACGAAACTTCATCGAGTCCCGTCGGCCCGTATAGTCTCCAAGACGCCGCGCATCGCCTTTCGGTCGACTCGGACCGAAATTTTTACAAGTCCCGTCGGCCCGGATCGACTCCGGGACGCCGCGCATCGCCTTTCGGTCGACTCGGAACGAAACTTCATCGAGTCCCGTCGGCCCGTATAGTCTCCAAGACGCCGCGCATCGCCTTTCGGTCGACTCGGACCGAAATTTTTACAAGTCCCGTCGGCCCGGATCGACTCCGGGACGCCGCGCATCGCCTTTCGGTCGACTCGGACCGAAATTTTTACAAGTCCCGTCGGCCCGGATCGACTCCGGAACGCCGCGCATCGCCTTTCGGTCGACTCGGACCGAAATTTTTACAAGTCCCGTCGGCCCGGATCGACTCCGGGACGCCGCGCATCGCCTTTCGGTCGACTCGGACCGAAATTTTTACAAGTCCCGTCGGCCCGGATCGACTCCGGGACGCCGCGCATCGCCTTTCGGTCGACTCGGACCGAAATTTTTACAAGTCCCGTCCGCCCGGATCGACTCCGGAACGCCGCGCATCGCCTTTCGGTCGACTCGGACCGAAATTTTTACAAGTCCCGTCGGCCCGGATCGACTCCGGGACGCCGCGCATCGCCTTTCGGTCGACTCGGACCGAAATTTTTACAAGTCCCGTCGGCCCGGATCGACTCCGGAACGCCGCGCATCGCCTTTCGGTCGACTCGGACCGAAATTTTTACAAGTCCCGTCGGCCCGGATCGACTCCGGGACGCCGCGCATCGCCTTTCGGTCGACTCGGACCGAAATTTTTACAAGTCCCGTCGGCCCGGATCGACTCCGGGACGCCGCGCATCGCCTTTCGGTCGACTCGGACCGAAATTTTTACAAGTCCCGTCCGCCCGGATCGACTCCGGAACGCCGCGCATCGCCTTTCGGTCGACTCGGACCGAAATTTTTACAAGTCCCGTCGGCCCGGATCGACTCCGGGACGCCGCGCATCGCCTTTCGGTCGACTCGGACCGTAATTTTTACAAGTCCCGTCGGCCCGGATCGACTCCGGGACGCCGCGCATCGCCTTTCGGTCGACTCGGACCGAAATTTTTACAAGTCCCGTCGGCCCGGATCGACTCCGGGACGCCGCGCATCGCCTTTCGGTCGACTCGGACCGTAATTTTTACAAGTCCCGTCGGCCCGGATCGACTCCGGGACGCCGCGCATCGCCTTTCGGTCGACTCGGACCGAAATTTTTACAAGTCCCGTCGGCCCGGATCGACTCCGGGACGCCGCGCATCGCCTTTCGGTCGGCTCGGACCGAAATTTTTACAAGTCCCGTCGGCCCGGATCGACTCCGGGACGCCGCGCATCGCCTTTCGGTCGACTCGGACCGAAATTTTTACAAGTCCCGTCGGCCCGGATCGACTCCGGGACGCCGCGCATCGCCTTTCGGTCGACTCGGACCGAAATTTTTACAAGTCCCGTCGGCCCGGATCGACTCCGGAACGCCGCGCATCGCCTTTCGGTCGACTCGGACCGAAATTTTTACAAGTCCCGTCGGCCCGGATCGACTCCGGAACGCCGCGCATCGCCTTTCGGTCGACTCGGACCGAAATTTTTACAAGTCCCGTCGGCCCGGATCGACTCCGGGACGCCGCGCATCGCCTTTCGGTCGACTCGGACCGTAATTTTTACAAGTCCCGTCGGCCCGGATCGACTCCGGGACGCCGCGCATCGCCTTTCGGTCGACTCGGACCGAAATTTTTACAAGTCCCGTCGGCCCGGATCGACTCCGGGACGCCGCGCATCGCCTTTCGGTCGACTCGGACCGTAATTTTTACAAGTCCCGTCGGCCCGGATCGACTCCGGGACGCCGCGCATCGCCTTTCGGTCGACTCGGACCGAAATTTTTACAAGTCCCGTCGGCCCGGATCGACTCCGGGACGCCGCGCATCGCCTTTCGGTCGGCTCGGACCGAAATTTTTACAAGTCCCGTCGGCCCGGATCGACTCCGGGACGCCGCGCATCGCCTTTCGGTCGACTCGGACCGAAATTTTTACAAGTCCCGTCGGCCCGGATCGACTCCGGGACGCCGCGCATCGCCTTTCGGTCGACTCGGACCGAAATTTTTACAAGTCCCGTCGGCCCGGATCGACTCCGGAACGCCGCGCATCGCCTTTCGGTCGACTCGGACCGAAATTTTTACAAGTCCCGTCGGCCCGGATCGACTCCGGGACGCCGCGCATCGCCTTTCGGTCGACTCGGACCGTAATTTTTACAAGTCCCGTCGGCCCGGATCGACTCCGGGACGCCGCGCATCGCCTTTCGGTCGACTCGGACCGAAATTTTTACAAGTCCCGTCGGCCCGGATCGACTCCGGGACGCCGCGCATCGCCTTTCGGTCGACTCGGACCGAAATTTTTACAAGTTCCGTCGGCCCGGATCGACTCCGGGACGCCGCGCATCGCCTTTCGGTCGACTCGGAACGAAACTTCATCGAGTCCCGTCGGCCCGTATAGTCTCCAAGACGCCGCGCATCGCCTTTCGGTCGACTCGGACCGAAATTTTTACAAGTCCCGTCGGCCCGGATCGACTCCGGGACGCCGCGCATCGCCTTTCGGTCGACTCGGACCGTAATTTTTACAAGTCCCGTCGGCCCGGATCGACTCCGGGACGCCGCGCATCGCCTTTCGGTCGACTCGGAACGAAACTTCATCGAGTCCCGTCGGCCCGTATAGTCTCCAAGACGCCGCGCATCGCCTTTC
>NW_025804451.1:250000-257500 GCF_021901495.1 Neodiprion virginianus
CGCGCCGCACCGGGGGTCGGTCCGTCCGCCGTCGACCCATCGGCCCCGGGACGCGGCGCATTGCCTTTCGGTCGACTCGGAACGAAACTTCATCGAGTCCCGTCGGCCCGTATAGTCTCCAAGACGCCGCGCATCGCCTTTCGGTCGACTCGGACCGAAATTTTTACAAGTCCCGTCGGCCCGGATCGACTCCGGGACGCCGCGCATCGCCTTTCGGTCGACTCGGAACGAAACTTCATCGAGTCCCGTCGGCCCGTATAGTCTCCAAGACGCCGCGCATCGCCTTTCGGTCGACTCGGACCGAAATTTTTACAAGTCCCGTCGGCCCGGATCGACTCCGGGACGCCGCGCATCGCCTTTCGGTCGACTCGGACCGAAATTTTTACAAGTCCCGTCGGCCCGGATCGACTCCGGAACGCCGCGCATCGCCTTTCGGTCGACTCGGACCGAAATTTTTACAAGTCCCGTCGGCCCGGATCGACTCCGGGACGCCGCGCATCGCCTTTCGGTCGACTCGGACCGAAATTTTTACAAGTCCCGTCGGCCCGGATCGACTCCGGGACGCCGCGCATCGCCTTTCGGTCGACTCGGACCGAAATTTTTACAAGTCCCGTCGGCCCGGATCGACTCCGGGACGCCGCGCATCGCCTTTCGGTCGGCTCGGACCGAAATTTTTACAAGTCCCGTCGGCCCGGATCGACTCCGGGACGCCGCGCATCGCCTTTCGGTCGACTCGGACCGAAATTTTTACAAGTCCCGTCGGCCCGGATCGACTCCGGGACGCCGCGCATCGCCTTTCGGTCGACTCGGACCGAAATTTTTACAAGTCCCGTCGGCCCGGATCGACTCCGGAACGCCGCGCATCGCCTTTCGGTCGACTCGGACCGAAATTTTTACAAGTCCCGTCGGCCCGGATCGACTCCGGGACGCCGCGCATCGCCTTTCGGTCGACTCGGACCGTAATTTTTACAAGTCCCGTCGGCCCGGATCGACTCCGGGACGCTGCGCATCGCCTTTCGGTCGACTCGGACCGAAATTTTTACAAGTTCCGTCGGCCCGGATCGACTCGGGGAGGCCGCGCGTCGCCGCGCGTCGCCTCTCGGTCGACTCGGACCGAAATTTTCACAAGTGTCCCGTCGCGCCGCACCGGGGGTCGGTCCGTCCGCCGTCGACCCATCGGCCCCGGGACGCGGCGCATTGCCTTTCGGTCGACTCGGAACGAAACTTCATCGAGTCCCGTCGGCCCGTATAGTCTCCAAGACGCCGCGCATCGCCTTTCGGTCGACTCGGACCGAAATTTTTACAAGTCCCGTCGGCCCGGATCGACTCCGGGACGCCGCGCATCGCCTTTCGGTCGACTCGGAACGAAACTTCATCGAGTCCCGTCGGCCCGTATAGTCTCCAAGACGCCGCGCATCGCCTTTCGGTCGACTCGGACCGAAATTTTTACAAGTCCCGTCGGCCCGGATCGACTCCGGGACGCCGCGCATCGCCTTTCGGTCGACTCGGACCGAAATTTTTACAAGTCCCGTCGGCCCGGATCGACTCCGGAACGCCGCGCATCGCCTTTCGGTCGACTCGGACCGAAATTTTTACAAGTCCCGTCGGCCCGGATCGACTCCGGGACGCCGCGCATCGCCTTTCGGTCGACTCGGACCGAAATTTTTACAAGTCCCGTCGGCCCGGATCGACTCCGGGACGCCGCGCATCGCCTTTCGGTCGACTCGGACCGAAATTTTTACAAGTCCCGTCCGCCCGGATCGACTCCGGAACGCCGCGCATCGCCTTTCGGTCGACTCGGACCGAAATTTTTACAAGTCCCGTCGGCCCGGATCGACTCCGGGACGCCGCGCATCGCCTTTCGGTCGACTCGGACCGTAATTTTTACAAGTCCCGTCGGCCCGGATCGACTCCGGGACGCCGCGCATCGCCTTTCGGTCGACTCGGACCGAAATTTTTACAAGTCCCGTCGGCCCGGATCGACTCCGGGACGCCGCGCATCGCCTTTCGGTCGACTCGGACCGTAATTTTTACAAGTCCCGTCGGCCCGGATCGACTCCGGGACGCCGCGCATCGCCTTTCGGTCGACTCGGACCGAAATTTTTACAAGTCCCGTCGGCCCGGATCGACTCCGGGACGCCGCGCATCGCCTTTCGGTCGGCTCGGACCGAAATTTTTACAAGTCCCGTCGGCCCGGATCGACTCCGGGACGCCGCGCATCGCCTTTCGGTCGACTCGGACCGAAATTTTTACAAGTCCCGTCGGCCCGGATCGACTCCGGGACGCCGCGCATCGCCTTTCGGTCGACTCGGACCGAAATTTTTACAAGTCCCGTCGGCCCGGATCGACTCCGGAACGCCGCGCATCGCCTTTCGGTCGACTCGGACCGAAATTTTTACAAGTCCCGTCGGCCCGGATCGACTCCGGGACGCCGCGCATCGCCTTTCGGTCGACTCGGACCGTAATTTTTACAAGTCCCGTCGGCCCGGATCGACTCCGGGACGCCGCGCATCGCCTTTCGGTCGACTCGGACCGAAATTTTTACAAGTCCCGTCGGCCCGGATCGACTCCGGGACGCCGCGCATCGCCTTTCGGTCGACTCGGACCGAAATTTTTACAAGTTCCGTCGGCCCGGATCGACTCCGGGACGCCGCGCATCGCCTTTCGGTCGACTCGGACCGAAATTTTTACAAGTCCCGTCGGCCCGGATCGACTCCGGGACGCCGCGCATCGCCTTTCGGTCGACTCGGACCGAAATTTTTACAAGTCCCGTCGGCCCGGATCGACTCCGGAACGCCGCGCATCGCCTTTCGGTCGACTCGGACCGAAATTTTTACAAGTCCCGTCGGCCCGGATCGACTCCGGGACGCCGCGCATCGCCTTTCGGTCGACTCGGACCGTAATTTTTACAAGTCCCGTCGGCCCGGATCGACTCCGGGACGCCGCGCATCGCCTTTCGGTCGACTCGGACCGAAATTTTTACAAGTCCCGTCGGCCCGGATCGACTCCGGGACGCCGCGCATCGCCTTTCGGTCGACTCGGACCGTAATTTTTACAAGTCCCGTCGGCCCGGATCGACTCCGGGACGCCGCGCATCGCCTTTCGGTCGACTCGGACCGAAATTTTTACAAGTCCCGTCGGCCCGGATCGACTCCGGGACGCCGCGCATCGCCTTTCGGTCGACTCGGACCGTAATTTTTACAAGTCCCGTCGGCCCGGATCGACTCCGGGACGCCGCGCATCGCCTTTCGGTCGACTCGGACCGAAATTTTTACAAGTCCCGTCGGCCCGGATCGACTCCGGAACGCCGCGCATCGCCTTTCGGTCGACTCGGACCGAAATTTTTACAAGTCCCGTCGGCCCGGATCGACTCCGGGACGCCGCGCATCGCCTTTCGGTCGACTCGGACCGTAATTTTTACAAGTCCCGTCGGCCCGGATCGACTCCGGGACGCCGCGCATCGCCTTTCGGTCGACTCGGACCGAAATTTTTACAAGTCCCGTCGGCCCGGATCGACTCCGGGACGCCGCGCATCGCCTTTCGGTCGGCTCGGACCGAAATTTTTACAAGTCCCGTCGGCCCGGATCGACTCCGGGACGCCGCGCATCGCCTTTCGGTCGACTCGGACCGAAATTTTTACAAGTCCCGTCGGCCCGGATCGACTCCGGGACGCCGCGCATCGCCTTTCGGTCGACTCGGACCGAAATTTTTACAAGTCCCGTCGGCCCAGATCGACTCCGGAACGCCGCGCATCGCCTTTCGGTCGACTCGGACCGAAATTTTTACAAGTCCCGTCGGCCCGGATCGACTCCGGGACGCCGCGCATCGCCTTTCGGTCGACTCGGACCGTAATTTTTACAAGTCCCGTCGGCCCGGATCGACTCCGGGACGCCGCGCATCGCCTTTCGGTCGACTCGGACCGAAATTTTTACAAGTTCCGTCGGCCCGGATCGACTCGGGGAGGCCGCGCGTCGCCGCGCGTCGCCTCTCGGTCGACTCGGACCGAAATTTTCACAAGTGTCCCGTCGCGCCGCACCGGGGGTCGGTCCGTCCGCCGTCGACCCATCGGCCCCGGGACGCGGCGCATTGCCTTTCGGTCGACTCGGAACGAAACTTCATCGAGTCCCGTCGGCCCGTATAGTCTCCAAGACGCCGCGCATCGCCTTTCGGTCGACTCGGACCGAAATTTTTACAAGTCCCGTCGGCCCGGATCGACTCCGGGACGCCGCGCATCGCCTTTCGGTCGACTCGGAACGAAACTTCATCGAGTCCCGTCGGCCCGTATAGTCTCCAAGACGCCGCGCATCGCCTTTCGGTCGACTCGGACCGAAATTTTTACAAGTCCCGTCGGCCCGGATCGACTCCGGGACGCCGCGCATCGCCTTTCGGTCGACTCGGACCGAAATTTTTACAAGTCCCGTCGGCCCGGATCGACTCCGGAACGCCGCGCATCGCCTTTCGGTCGACTCGGACCGAAATTTTTACAAGTCCCGTCGGCCCGGATCGACTCCGGGACGCCGCGCATCGCCTTTCGGTCGACTCGGACCGAAATTTTTACAAGTCCCGTCGGCCCGGATCGACTCCGGGACGCCGCGCATCGCCTTTCGGTCGACTCGGACCGAAATTTTTACAAGTCCCGTCCGCCCGGATCGACTCCGGAACGCCGCGCATCGCCTTTCGGTCGACTCGGACCGAAATTTTTACAATTCCCGTCGGCCCGGATCGACTCCGGGACGCCGCGCATCGCCTTTCGGTCGACTCGGACCGTAATTTTTACAAGTCCCGTCGGCCCGGATCGACTCCGGGACGCCGCGCATCGCCTTTCGGTCGACTCGGACCGTAATTTTTACAAGTCCCGTCGGCCCGGATCGACTCCGGGACGCCGCGCATCGCCTTTCGGTCGACTCGGACCGTAATTTTTACAAGTCCCGTCGGCCCGGATCGACTCCGGGACGCCGCGCATCGCCTTTCGGTCGACTCGGAACGAAACTTCATCGAGTCCCGTCGGCCCGTATAGTCTCCAAGACGCCGCGCATCGCCTTTCGGTCGACTCGGACCGAAATTTTTACAAGTCCCGTCGGCCCGGATCGACTCCGGGACGCCGCGCATCGCCTTTCGGTCGACTCGGACCGAAATTTTTACAAGTCCCGTCGGCCCGGATCGACTCCGGAACGCCGCGCATCGCCTTTCGGTCGACTCGGACCGAAATTTTTACAAGTCCCGTCGGCCCGGATCGACTCCGGGACGCCGCGCATCGCCTTTCGGTCGACTCGGACCGAAATTTTTACAAGTCCCGTCGGCCCGGATCGACTCCGGGACGCCGCGCATCGCCTTTCGGTCGACTCGGACCGAAATTTTTACAAGTTCCGTCGGCCCGGATCGACTCCGGGACGCCGCGCATCGCCTTTCGGTCGACTCGGAACGAAACTTCATCGAGTCCCGTCGGCCCGTATAGTCTCCAAGACGCCGCGCATCGCCTTTCGGTCGACTCGGACCGAAATTTTTACAAGTCCCGTCGGCCCGGATCGACTCCGGGACGCCGCGCATCGCCTTTCGGTCGACTCGGACCGTAATTTTTACAAGTCCCGTCGGCCCGGATCGACTCCGGGACGCCGCGCATCGCCTTTCGGTCGACTCGGACCGAAATTTTTACAAGTCCCGTCGGCCCGGATCGACTCCGGGACGCCGCGCATCGCCTTTCGGTCGACTCGGACCGAAATTTTTACAAGTTCCGTCGGCCCGGATCGACTCCGGGACGCCGCGCATCGCCTTTCGGTCGACTCGGAACGAAACTTCATCGAGTCCCGTCGGCCCGTATAGTCTCCAAGACGCCGCGCATCGCCTTTCGGTCGACTCGGACCGAAATTTTTACAAGTCCCGTCGGCCCGGATCGACTCCGGAACGCCGCGCATCGCCTTTCGGTCGACTCGGACCGAAATTTTTACAAGTCCCGTCGGCCCGGATCGACTCCGGGACGCCGCGCATCGCCTTTCGGTCGACTCGGACCGTAATTTTTACAAGTCCCGTCGGCCCGGATCGACTCCGGGACGCCGCGCATCGCCTTTCGGTCGACTCGGACCGAAATTTTTACAAGTCCCGTCGGCCCGGATCGACTCCGGGACGCCGCGCATCGCCTTTCGGTCGACTCGGACCGAAATTTTTACAAGTTCCGTCGGCCCGGATCGACTCCGGGACGCCGCGCATCGCCTTTCGGTCGACTCGGAACGAAACTTCATCGAGTCCCGTCGGCCCGTATAGTCTCCAAGACGCCGCGCATCGCCTTTCGGTCGACTCGGACCGAAATTTTTACAAGTCCCGTCGGCCCGGATCGACTCCGGGACGCCGCGCATCGCCTTTCGGTCGGCTCGGACCGAAATTTTTACAAGTCCCGTCGGCCCGGATCGACTCCGGGACGCCGCGCATCGCCTTTCGGTCGACTCGGACCGAAATTTTTACAAGTCCCGTCGGCCCGGATCGACTCCGGGACGCCGCGCATCGCCTTTCGGTCGACTCGGACCGAAATTTTTACAAGTCCCGTCGGCCCGGATCGACTCCGGAACGCCGCGCATCGCCTTTCGGTCGACTCGGACCGAAATTTTTACAAGTCCCGTCGGCCCGGATCGACTCCGGGACGCCGCGCATCGCCTTTCGGTCGACTCGGACCGTAATTTTTACAAGTCCCGTCGGCCCGGATCGACTCCGGGACGCCGCGCATCGCCTTTCGGTCGACTCGGACCGAAATTTTTACAAGTTCCGTCGGCCCGGATCGACTCGGGGAGGCCGCGCGTCGCCGCGCGTCGCCTCTCGGTCGACTCGGACCGAAATTTTCACAAGTGTCCCGTCGCGCCGCACCGGGGGTCGGTCCGTCCGCCGTCGACCCATCGGCCCCGGGACGCGGCGCATTGCCTTTCGGTCGACTCGGAACGAAACTTCATCGAGTCCCGTCGGCCCGTATAGTCTCCAAGACGCCGCGCATCGCCTTTCGGTCGACTCGGACCGAAATTTTTACAAGTCCCGTCGGCCCGGATCGACTCCGGGACGCCGCGCATCGCCTTTCGGTCGACTCGGAACGAAACTTCATCGAGTCCCGTCGGCCCGTATAGTCTCCAAGACGCCGCGCATCGCCTTTCGGTCGACTCGGACCGAAATTTTTACAAGTCCCGTCGGCCCGGATCGACTCCGGGACGCCGCGCATCGCCTTTCGGTCGACTCGGACCGAAATTTTTACAAGTCCCGTCGGCCCGGATCGACTCCGGAACGCCGCGCATCGCCTTTCGGTCGACTCGGACCGAAATTTTTACAAGTCCCGTCGGCCCGGATCGACTCCGGGACGCCGCGCATCGCCTTTCGGTCGACTCGGACCGAAATTTTTACAAGTCCCGTCGGCCCGGATCGACTCCGGGACGCCGCGCATCGCCTTTCGGTCGACTCGGACCGAAATTTTTACAAGTTCCGTCGGCCCGGATCGACTCCGGGACGCCGCGCATCGCCTTTCGGTCG
>NW_025804451.1:267500-275000 GCF_021901495.1 Neodiprion virginianus
GGACGCCGCGCATCGCCTTTCGGTCGACTCGGACCGAAATTTTTACAAGTCCCGTCGGCCCGGATCGACTCCGGGACGCCGCGCATCGCCTTTCGGTCGGCTCGGACCGAAATTTTTACAAGTCCCGTCGGCCCGGATCGACTCCGGGACGCCGCGCATCGCCTTTCGGTCGACTCGGACCGAAATTTTTACAAGTCCCGTCGGCCCGGATCGACTCCGGGACGCCGCGCATCGCCTTTCGGTCGACTCGGACCGAAATTTTTACAAGTCCCGTCGGCCCGGATCGACTCCGGAACGCCGCGCATCGCCTTTCGGTCGACTCGGACCGAAATTTTTACAAGTCCCGTCGGCCCGGATCGACTCCGGGACGCCGCGCATCGCCTTTCGGTCGACTCGGACCGTAATTTTTACAAGTCCCGTCGGCCCGGATCGACTCCGGGACGCCGCGCATCGCCTTTCGGTCGACTCGGACCGAAATTTTTACAAGTCCCGTCGGCCCGGATCGACTCCGGGACGCCGCGCATCGCCTTTCGGTCGACTCGGACCGAAATTTTTACAAGTTCCGTCGGCCCGGATCGACTCCGGGACGCCGCGCATCGCCTTTCGGTCGACTCGGAACGAAACTTCATCGAGTCCCGTCGGCCCGTATAGTCTCCAAGACGCCGCGCATCGCCTTTCGGTCGACTCGGACCGAAATTTTTACAAGTCCCGTCGGCCCGGATCGACTCCGGGACGCCGCGCATCGCCTTTCGGTCGACTCGGACCGTAATTTTTACAAGTCCCGTCGGCCCGGATCGACTCCGGGACGCCGCGCATCGCCTTTCGGTCGACTCGGACCGAAATTTTTACAAGTTCCGTCGGCCCGGATCGACTCGGGGAGGCCGCGCGTCGCCGCGCGTCGCCTCTCGGTCGACTCGGACCGAAATTTTCACAAGTGTCCCGTCGCGCCGCACCGGGGGTCGGTCCGTCCGCCGTCGACCCATCGGCCCCGGGACGCGGCGCATTGCCTTTCGGTCGACTCGGAACGAAACTTCATCGAGTCCCGTCGGCCCGTATAGTCTCCAAGACGCCGCGCATCGCCTTTCGGTCGACTCGGACCGAAATTTTTACAAGTCCCGTCGGCCCGGATCGACTCCGGGACGCCGCGCATCGCCTTTCGGTCGACTCGGAACGAAACTTCATCGAGTCCCGTCGGCCCGTATAGTCTCCAAGACGCCGCGCATCGCCTTTCGGTCGACTCGGACCGAAATTTTTACAAGTCCCGTCGGCCCGGATCGACTCCGGGACGCCGCGCATCGCCTTTCGGTCGACTCGGACCGAAATTTTTACAAGTCCCGTCGGCCCGGATCGACTCCGGAACGCCGCGCATCGCCTTTCGGTCGACTCGGACCGAAATTTTTACAAGTCCCGTCGGCCCGGATCGACTCCGGGACGCCGCGCATCGCCTTTCGGTCGACTCGGACCGAAATTTTTACAAGTCCCGTCGGCCCGGATCGACTCCGGGACGCCGCGCATCGCCTTTCGGTCGACTCGGACCGAAATTTTTACAAGTCCCGTCGGCCCGGATCGACTCCGGGACGCCGCGCATCGCCTTTCGGTCGGCTCGGACCGAAATTTTTACAAGTCCCGTCGGCCCGGATCGACTCCGGGACGCCGCGCATCGCCTTTCGGTCGACTCGGACCGAAATTTTTACAAGTCCCGTCGGCCCGGATCGACTCCGGGACGCCGCGCATCGCCTTTCGGTCGACTCGGACCGAAATTTTTACAAGTCCCGTCGGCCCGGATCGACTCCGGAACGCCGCGCATCGCCTTTCGGTCGACTCGGACCGAAATTTTTACAAGTCCCGTCGGCCCGGATCGACTCCGGGACGCCGCGCATCGCCTTTCGGTCGACTCGGACCGTAATTTTTACAAGTCCCGTCGGCCCGGATCGACTCCGGGACGCCGCGCATCGCCTTTCGGTCGACTCGGACCGAAATTTTTACAAGTTCCGTCGGCCCGGATCGACTCGGGGAGGCCGCGCGTCGCCGCGCGTCGCCTCTCGGTCGACTCGGACCGAAATTTTCACAAGTGTCCCGTCGCGCCGCACCGGGGGTCGGTCCGTCCGCCGTCGACCCATCGGCCCCGGGACGCGGCGCATTGCCTTTCGGTCGACTCGGAACGAAACTTCATCGAGTCCCGTCGGCCCGTATAGTCTCCAAGACGCCGCGCATCGCCTTTCGGTCGACTCGGACCGAAATTTTTACAAGTCCCGTCGGCCCGGATCGACTCCGGGACGCCGCGCATCGCCTTTCGGTCGACTCGGAACGAAACTTCATCGAGTCCCGTCGGCCCGTATAGTCTCCAAGACGCCGCGCATCGCCTTTCGGTCGACTCGGACCGAAATTTTTACAAGTCCCGTCGGCCCGGATCGACTCCGGGACGCCGCGCATCGCCTTTCGGTCGACTCGGACCGAAATTTTTACAAGTCCCGTCGGCCCGGATCGACTCCGGAACGCCGCGCATCGCCTTTCGGTCGACTCGGACCGAAATTTTTACAAGTCCCGTCGGCCCGGATCGACTCCGGGACGCCGCGCATCGCCTTTCGGTCGACTCGGACCGAAATTTTTACAAGTCCCGTCGGCCCGGATCGACTCCGGGACGCCGCGCATCGCCTTTCGGTCGACTCGGACCGAAATTTTTACAAGTCCCGTCCGCCCGGATCGACTCCGGAACGCCGCGCATCGCCTTTCGGTCGACTCGGACCGAAATTTTTACAAGTCCCGTCGGCCCGGATCGACTCCGGGACGCCGCGCATCGCCTTTCGGTCGACTCGGACCGTAATTTTTACAAGTCCCGTCGGCCCGGATCGACTCCGGGACGCCGCGCATCGCCTTTCGGTCGACTCGGACCGAAATTTTTACAAGTCCCGTCGGCCCGGATCGACTCCGGGACGCCGCGCATCGCCTTTCGGTCGACTCGGACCGTAATTTTTACAAGTCCCGTCGGCCCGGATCGACTCCGGGACGCCGCGCATCGCCTTTCGGTCGACTCGGACCGAAATTTTTACAAGTCCCGTCGGCCCGGATCGACTCCGGGACGCCGCGCATCGCCTTTCGGTCGGCTCGGACCGAAATTTTTACAAGTCCCGTCGGCCCGGATCGACTCCGGGACGCCGCGCATCGCCTTTCGGTCGACTCGGACCGAAATTTTTACAAGTCCCGTCGGCCCGGATCGACTCCGGGACGCCGCGCATCGCCTTTCGGTCGACTCGGACCGAAATTTTTACAAGTCCCGTCGGCCCGGATCGACTCCGGAACGCCGCGCATCGCCTTTCGGTCGACTCGGACCGAAATTTTTACAAGTCCCGTCGGCCCGGATCGACTCCGGGACGCCGCGCATCGCCTTTCGGTCGACTCGGACCGTAATTTTTACAAGTCCCGTCGGCCCGGATCGACTCCGGGACGCCGCGCATCGCCTTTCGGTCGACTCGGACCGAAATTTTTACAAGTCCCGTCGGCCCGGATCGACTCCGGGACGCCGCGCATCGCCTTTCGGTCGACTCGGACCGAAATTTTTACAAGTTCCGTCGGCCCGGATCGACTCCGGGACGCCGCGCATCGCCTTTCGGTCGACTCGGACCGAAATTTTTACAAGTCCCGTCGGCCCGGATCGACTCCGGGACGCCGCGCATCGCCTTTCGGTCGACTCGGACCGAAATTTTTACAAGTCCCGTCGGCCCGGATCGACTCCGGAACGCCGCGCATCGCCTTTCGGTCGACTCGGACCGAAATTTTTACAAGTCCCGTCGGCCCGGATCGACTCCGGGACGCCGCGCATCGCCTTTCGGTCGACTCGGACCGTAATTTTTACAAGTCCCGTCGGCCCGGACCGACTCCGGGACGCCGCGCATCGCCTTTCGGTCGACTCGGACCGAAATTTTTACAAGTCCCGTCGGCCCGGATCGACTCCGGGACGCCGCGCATCGCCTTTCGGTCGACTCGGACCGTAATTTTTACAAGTCCCGTCGGCCCGGATCGACTCCGGGACGCCGCGCATCGCCTTTCGGTCGACTCGGACCGAAATTTTTACAAGTCCCGTCGGCCCGGATCGACTCCGGAACGCCGCGCATCGCCTTTCGGTCGACTCGGACCGAAATTTTTACAAGTCCCGTCGGCCCGGATCGACTCCGGGACGCCGCGCATCGCCTTTCGGTCGACTCGGACCGTAATTTTTACAAGTCCCGTCGGCCCGGATCGACTCCGGGACGCCGCGCATCGCCTTTCGGTCGACTCGGACCGAAATTTTTACAAGTTCCGTCGGCCCGGATCGACTCGGGGAGGCCGCGCGTCGCCGCGCGTCGCCTCTCGGTCGACTCGGACCGAAATTTTCACAAGTGTCCCGTCGCGCCGCACCGGGGGTCGGTCCGTCCGCCGTCGACCCATCGGCCCCGGGACGCGGCGCATTGCCTTTCGGTCGACTCGGAACGAAACTTCATCGAGTCCCGTCGGCCCGTATAGTCTCCAAGACGCCGCGCATCGCCTTTCGGTCGACTCGGACCGAAATTTTTACAAGTCCCGTCGGCCCGGATCGACTCCGGGACGCCGCGCATCGCCTTTCGGTCGACTCGGAACGAAACTTCATCGAGTCCCGTCGGCCCGTATAGTCTCCAAGACGCCGCGCATCGCCTTTCGGTCGACTCGGACCGAAATTTTTACAAGTCCCGTCGGCCCGGATCGACTCCGGGACGCCGCGCATCGCCTTTCGGTCGACTCGGACCGAAATTTTTACAAGTCCCGTCGGCCCGGATCGACTCCGGAACGCCGCGCATCGCCTTTCGGTCGACTCGGACCGAAATTTTTACAAGTCCCGTCGGCCCGGATCGACTCCGGGACGCCGCGCATCGCCTTTCGGTCGACTCGGACCGAAATTTTTACAAGTCCCGTCGGCCCGGATCGACTCCGGGACGCCGCGCATCGCCTTTCGGTCGACTCGGACCGAAATTTTTACAAGTCCCGTCCGCCCGGATCGACTCCGGAACGCCGCGCATCGCCTTTCGGTCGACTCGGACCGAAATTTTTACAAGTCCCGTCGGCCCGGATCGACTCCGGGACGCCGCGCATCGCCTTTCGGTCGACTCGGACCGTAATTTTTACAAGTCCCGTCGGCCCGGATCGACTCCGGGACGCCGCGCATCGCCTTTCGGTCGACTCGGACCGAAATTTTTACAAGTCCCGTCGGCCCGGATCGACTCCGGGACGCCGCGCATCGCCTTTCGGTCGACTCGGACCGTAATTTTTACAAGTCCCGTCGGCCCGGATCGACTCCGGGACGCCGCGCATCGCCTTTCGGTCGACTCGGACCGAAATTTTTACAAGTCCCGTCGGCCCGGATCGACTCCGGGACGCCGCGCATCGCCTTTCGGTCGGCTCGGACCGAAATTTTTACAAGTCCCGTCGGCCCGGATCGACTCCGGGACGCCGCGCATCGCCTTTCGGTCGACTCGGACCGAAATTTTTACAAGTCCCGTCGGCCCGGATCGACTCCGGGACGCCGCGCATCGCCTTTCGGTCGACTCGGACCGAAATTTTTACAAGTCCCGTCGGCCCGGATCGACTCCGGAACGCCGCGCATCGCCTTTCGGTCGACTCGGACCGAAATTTTTACAAGTCCCGTCGGCCCGGATCGACTCCGGGACGCCGCGCATCGCCTTTCGGTCGACTCGGACCGTAATTTTTACAAGTCCCGTCGGCCCGGATCGACTCCGGGACGCCGCGCATCGCCTTTCGGTCGACTCGGACCGAAATTTTTACAAGTCCCGTCGGCCCGGATCGACTCCGGGACGCCGCGCATCGCCTTTCGGTCGACTCGGACCGAAATTTTTACAAGTTCCGTCGGCCCGGATCGACTCCGGGACGCCGCGCATCGCCTTTCGGTCGACTCGGACCGAAATTTTTACAAGTCCCGTCGGCCCGGATCGACTCCGGGACGCCGCGCATCGCCTTTCGGTCGACTCGGACCGAAATTTTTACAAGTCCCGTCGGCCCGGATCGACTCCGGAACGCCGCGCATCGCCTTTCGGTCGACTCGGACCGAAATTTTTACAAGTCCCGTCGGCCCGGATCGACTCCGGGACGCCGCGCATCGCCTTTCGGTCGACTCGGACCGTAATTTTTACAAGTCCCGTCGGCCCGGATCGACTCCGGGACGCCGCGCATCGCCTTTCGGTCGACTCGGACCGAAATTTTTACAAGTCCCGTCGGCCCGGATCGACTCCGGGACGCCGCGCATCGCCTTTCGGTCGACTCGGACCGTAATTTTTACAAGTCCCGTCGGCCCGGATCGACTCCGGGACGCCGCGCATCGCCTTTCGGTCGACTCGGACCGAAATTTTTACAAGTCCCGTCGGCCCGGATCGACTCCGGGACGCCGCGCATCGCCTTTCGGTCGACTCGGACCGTAATTTTTACAAGTCCCGTCGGCCCGGATCGACTCCGGGACGCCGCGCATCGCCTTTCGGTCGACTCGGACCGAAATTTTTACAAGTCCCGTCGGCCCGGATCGACTCCGGAACGCCGCGCATCGCCTTTCGGTCGACTCGGACCGAAATTTTTACAAGTCCCGTCGGCCCGGATCGACTCCGGGACGCCGCGCATCGCCTTTCGGTCGACTCGGACCGTAATTTTTACAAGTCCCGTCGGCCCGGATCGACTCCGGGACGCCGCGCATCGCCTTTCGGTCGACTCGGACCGAAATTTTTACAAGTCCCGTCGGCCCGGATCGACTCCGGGACGCCGCGCATCGCCTTTCGGTCGGCTCGGACCGAAATTTTTACAAGTCCCGTCGGCCCGGATCGACTCCGGGACGCCGCGCATCGCCTTTCGGTCGACTCGGACCGAAATTTTTACAAGTCCCGTCGGCCCGGATCGACTCCGGGACGCCGCGCATCGCCTTTCGGTCGACTCGGACCGAAATTTTTACAAGTCCCGTCGGCCCAGATCGACTCCGGAACGCCGCGCATCGCCTTTCGGTCGACTCGGACCGAAATTTTTACAAGTCCCGTCGGCCCGGATCGACTCCGGGACGCCGCGCATCGCCTTTCGGTCGACTCGGACCGTAATTTTTACAAGTCCCGTCGGCCCGGATCGACTCCGGGACGCCGCGCATCGCCTTTCGGTCGACTCGGACCGAAATTTTTACAAGTTCCGTCGGCCCGGATCGACTCGGGGAGGCCGCGCGTCGCCGCGCGTCGCCTCTCGGTCGACTCGGACCGAAATTTTCACAAGTGTCCCGTCGCGCCGCACCGGGGGTCGGTCCGTCCGCCGTCGACCCATCGGCCCCGGGACGCGGCGCATTGCCTTTCGGTCGACTCGGAACGAAACTTCATCGAGTCCCGTCGGCCCGTATAGTCTCCAAGACGCCGCGCATCGCCTTTCGGTCGACTCGGACCGAAATTTTTACAAGTCCCGTCGGCCCGGATCGACTCCGGGACGCCGCGCATCGCCTTTCGGTCGACTCGG
>NW_025804451.1:285000-297500 GCF_021901495.1 Neodiprion virginianus
CGCGCATCGCCTTTCGGTCGACTCGGACCGAAATTTTTACAAGTCCCGTCGGCCCGGATCGACTCCGGGACGCCGCGCATCGCCTTTCGGTCGACTCGGACCGAAATTTTTACAAGTCCCGTCGGCCCGGATCGACTCCGGGACGCCGCGCATCGCCTTTCGGTCGACTCGGACCGTAATTTTTACAAGTCCCGTCGGCCCGGATCGACTCCGGGACGCCGCGCATCGCCTTTCGGTCGACTCGGACCGAAATTTTTACAAGTCCCGTCGGCCCGGATCGACTCCGGGACGCCGCGCATCGCCTTTCGGTCGGCTCGGACCGAAATTTTTACAAGTCCCGTCGGCCCGGATCGACTCCGGGACGCCGCGCATCGCCTTTCGGTCGACTCGGACCGAAATTTTTACAAGTCCCGTCGGCCCGGATCGACTCCGGGACGCCGCGCATCGCCTTTCGGTCGACTCGGACCGAAATTTTTACAAGTCCCGTCGGCCCGTATAGTCTCCAAGACGCCGCGCATCGCCTTTCGGTCGACTCGGACCGAAATTTTTACAAGTCCCGTCGGCCCGGATCGACTCCGGGACGCCGCGCATCGCCTTTCGGTCGACTCGGACCGTAATTTTTACAAGTCCCGTCGGCCCGGATCGACTCCGGGACGCCGCGCATCGCCTTTCGGTCGACTCGGACCGAAATTTTTACAAGTCCCGTCGGCCCGGATCGACTCCGGGACGCCGCGCATCGCCTTTCGGTCGACTCGGACCGAAATTTTTACAAGTTCCGTCGGCCCGGATCGACTCCGGGACGCCGCGCATCGCCTTTCGGTCGACTCGGAACGAAACTTCATCGAGTCCCGTCGGCCCGTATAGTCTCCAAGACGCCGCGCATCGCCTTTCGGTCGACTCGGACCGAAATTTTTACAAGTCCCGTCGGCCCGGATCGACTCCGGGACGCCGCGCATCGCCTTTCGGTCGACTCGGACCGTAATTTTTACAAGTCCCGTCGGCCCGGATCGACTCCGGGACGCCGCGCATCGCCTTTCGGTCGACTCGGACCGAAATTTTTACAAGTTCCGTCGGCCCGGATCGACTCGGGGAGGCCGCGCGTCGCCGCGCGTCGCCTCTCGGTCGACTCGGACCGAAATTTTCACAAGTGTCCCGTCGCGCCGCACCGGGGGTCGGTCCGTCCGCCGTCGACCCATCGGCCCCGGGACGCGGCGCATTGCCTTTCGGTCGACTCGGAACGAAACTTCATCGAGTCCCGTCGGCCCGTATAGTCTCCAAGACGCCGCGCATCGCCTTTCGGTCGACTCGGACCGAAATTTTTACAAGTCCCGTCGGCCCGGATCGACTCCGGGACGCCGCGCATCGCCTTTCGGTCGACTCGGAACGAAACTTCATCGAGTCCCGTCGGCCCGTATAGTCTCCAAGACGCCGCGCATCGCCTTTCGGTCGACTCGGACCGAAATTTTTACAAGTCCCGTCGGCCCGGATCGACTCCGGGACGCCGCGCATCGCCTTTCGGTCGACTCGGACCGAAATTTTTACAAGTCCCGTCGGCCCGGATCGACTCCGGAACGCCGCGCATCGCCTTTCGGTCGACTCGGACCGAAATTTTTACAAGTCCCGTCGGCCCGGATCGACTCCGGGACGCCGCGCATCGCCTTTCGGTCGACTCGGACCGAAATTTTTACAAGTCCCGTCGGCCCGGATCGACTCCGGGACGCCGCGCATCGCCTTTCGGTCGACTCGGACCGAAATTTTTACAAGTCCCGTCGGCCCGGATCGACTCCGGGACGCCGCGCATCGCCTTTCGGTCGGCTCGGACCGAAATTTTTACAAGTCCCGTCGGCCCGGATCGACTCCGGGACGCCGCGCATCGCCTTTCGGTCGACTCGGACCGAAATTTTTACAAGTCCCGTCGGCCCGGATCGACTCCGGGACGCCGCGCATCGCCTTTCGGTCGACTCGGACCGAAATTTTTACAAGTCCCGTCGGCCCGGATCGACTCCGGAACGCCGCGCATCGCCTTTCGGTCGACTCGGACCGAAATTTTTACAAGTCCCGTCGGCCCGGATCGACTCCGGGACGCCGCGCATCGCCTTTCGGTCGACTCGGACCGTAATTTTTACAAGTCCCGTCGGCCCGGATCGACTCCGGGACGCCGCGCATCGCCTTTCGGTCGACTCGGACCGAAATTTTTACAAGTTCCGTCGGCCCGGATCGACTCGGGGAGGCCGCGCGTCGCCGCGCGTCGCCTCTCGGTCGACTCGGACCGAAATTTTCACAAGTGTCCCGTCGCGCCGCACCGGGGGTCGGTCCGTCCGCCGTCGACCCATCGGCCCCGGGACGCGGCGCATTGCCTTTCGGTCGACTCGGAACGAAACTTCATCGAGTCCCGTCGGCCCGTATAGTCTCCAAGACGCCGCGCATCGCCTTTCGGTCGACTCGGACCGAAATTTTTACAAGTCCCGTCGGCCCGGATCGACTCCGGGACGCCGCGCATCGCCTTTCGGTCGACTCGGAACGAAACTTCATCGAGTCCCGTCGGCCCGTATAGTCTCCAAGACGCCGCGCATCGCCTTTCGGTCGACTCGGACCGAAATTTTTACAAGTCCCGTCGGCCCGGATCGACTCCGGGACGCCGCGCATCGCCTTTCGGTCGACTCGGACCGAAATTTTTACAAGTCCCGTCGGCCCGGATCGACTCCGGAACGCCGCGCATCGCCTTTCGGTCGACTCGGACCGAAATTTTTACAAGTCCCGTCGGCCCGGATCGACTCCGGGACGCCGCGCATCGCCTTTCGGTCGACTCGGACCGAAATTTTTACAAGTCCCGTCGGCCCGGATCGACTCCGGGACGCCGCGCATCGCCTTTCGGTCGACTCGGACCGAAATTTTTACAAGTCCCGTCCGCCCGGATCGACTCCGGAACGCCGCGCATCGCCTTTCGGTCGACTCGGACCGAAATTTTTACAAGTCCCGTCGGCCCGGATCGACTCCGGGACGCCGCGCATCGCCTTTCGGTCGACTCGGACCGTAATTTTTACAAGTCCCGTCGGCCCGGATCGACTCCGGGACGCCGCGCATCGCCTTTCGGTCGACTCGGACCGAAATTTTTACAAGTCCCGTCGGCCCGGATCGACTCCGGGACGCCGCGCATCGCCTTTCGGTCGACTCGGACCGTAATTTTTACAAGTCCCGTCGGCCCGGATCGACTCCGGGACGCCGCGCATCGCCTTTCGGTCGACTCGGACCGAAATTTTTACAAGTCCCGTCGGCCCGGATCGACTCCGGGACGCCGCGCATCGCCTTTCGGTCGGCTCGGACCGAAATTTTTACAAGTCCCGTCGGCCCGGATCGACTCCGGGACGCCGCGCATCGCCTTTCGGTCGACTCGGACCGAAATTTTTACAAGTCCCGTCGGCCCGGATCGACTCCGGGACGCCGCGCATCGCCTTTCGGTCGACTCGGACCGAAATTTTTACAAGTCCCGTCGGCCCGGATCGACTCCGGAACGCCGCGCATCGCCTTTCGGTCGACTCGGACCGAAATTTTTACAAGTCCCGTCGGCCCGGATCGACTCCGGGACGCCGCGCATCGCCTTTCGGTCGACTCGGACCGTAATTTTTACAAGTCCCGTCGGCCCGGATCGACTCCGGGACGCCGCGCATCGCCTTTCGGTCGACTCGGACCGAAATTTTTACAAGTCCCGTCGGCCCGGATCGACTCCGGGACGCCGCGCATCGCCTTTCGGTCGACTCGGACCGAAATTTTTACAAGTTCCGTCGGCCCGGATCGACTCCGGGACGCCGCGCATCGCCTTTCGGTCGACTCGGACCGAAATTTTTACAAGTCCCGTCGGCCCGGATCGACTCCGGGACGCCGCGCATCGCCTTTCGGTCGACTCGGACCGAAATTTTTACAAGTCCCGTCGGCCCGGATCGACTCCGGAACGCCGCGCATCGCCTTTCGGTCGACTCGGACCGAAATTTTTACAAGTCCCGTCGGCCCGGATCGACTCCGGGACGCCGCGCATCGCCTTTCGGTCGACTCGGACCGTAATTTTTACAAGTCCCGTCGGCCCGGATCGACTCCGGGACGCCGCGCATCGCCTTTCGGTCGACTCGGACCGAAATTTTTACAAGTCCCGTCGGCCCGGATCGACTCCGGGACGCCGCGCATCGCCTTTCGGTCGACTCGGACCGTAATTTTTACAAGTCCCGTCGGCCCGGATCGACTCCGGGACGCCGCGCATCGCCTTTCGGTCGACTCGGACCGAAATTTTTACAAGTCCCGTCGGCCCGGATCGACTCCGGGACGCCGCGCATCGCCTTTCGGTCGACTCGGACCGTAATTTTTACAAGTCCCGTCGGCCCGGATCGACTCCGGGACGCCGCGCATCGCCTTTCGGTCGACTCGGACCGAAATTTTTACAAGTCCCGTCGGCCCGGATCGACTCCGGAACGCCGCGCATCGCCTTTCGGTCGACTCGGACCGAAATTTTTACAAGTCCCGTCGGCCCGGATCGACTCCGGGACGCCGCGCATCGCCTTTCGGTCGACTCGGACCGTAATTTTTACAAGTCCCGTCGGCCCGGATCGACTCCGGGACGCCGCGCATCGCCTTTCGGTCGACTCGGACCGAAATTTTTACAAGTCCCGTCGGCCCGGATCGACTCCGGGACGCCGCGCATCGCCTTTCGGTCGGCTCGGACCGAAATTTTTACAAGTCCCGTCGGCCCGGATCGACTCCGGGACGCCGCGCATCGCCTTTCGGTCGACTCGGACCGAAATTTTTACAAGTCCCGTCGGCCCGGATCGACTCCGGGACGCCGCGCATCGCCTTTCGGTCGACTCGGACCGAAATTTTTACAAGTCCCGTCGGCCCAGATCGACTCCGGAACGCCGCGCATCGCCTTTCGGTCGACTCGGACCGAAATTTTTACAAGTCCCGTCGGCCCGGATCGACTCCGGGACGCCGCGCATCGCCTTTCGGTCGACTCGGACCGTAATTTTTACAAGTCCCGTCGGCCCGGATCGACTCCGGGACGCCGCGCATCGCCTTTCGGTCGACTCGGACCGAAATTTTTACAAGTTCCGTCGGCCCGGATCGACTCGGGGAGGCCGCGCGTCGCCGCGCGTCGCCTCTCGGTCGACTCGGACCGAAATTTTCACAAGTGTCCCGTCGCGCCGCACCGGGGGTCGGTCCGTCCGCCGTCGACCCATCGGCCCCGGGACGCGGCGCATTGCCTTTCGGTCGACTCGGAACGAAACTTCATCGAGTCCCGTCGGCCCGTATAGTCTCCAAGACGCCGCGCATCGCCTTTCGGTCGACTCGGACCGAAATTTTTACAAGTCCCGTCGGCCCGGATCGACTCCGGGACGCCGCGCATCGCCTTTCGGTCGACTCGGAACGAAACTTCATCGAGTCCCGTCGGCCCGTATAGTCTCCAAGACGCCGCGCATCGCCTTTCGGTCGACTCGGACCGAAATTTTTACAAGTCCCGTCGGCCCGGATCGACTCCGGGACGCCGCGCATCGCCTTTCGGTCGACTCGGACCGAAATTTTTACAAGTCCCGTCGGCCCGGATCGACTCCGGAACGCCGCGCATCGCCTTTCGGTCGACTCGGACCGAAATTTTTACAAGTCCCGTCGGCCCGGATCGACTCCGGGACGCCGCGCATCGCCTTTCGGTCGACTCGGACCGAAATTTTTACAAGTCCCGTCGGCCCGGATCGACTCCGGGACGCCGCGCATCGCCTTTCGGTCGACTCGGACCGAAATTTTTACAAGTCCCGTCCGCCCGGATCGACTCCGGAACGCCGCGCATCGCCTTTCGGTCGACTCGGACCGAAATTTTTACAAGTCCCGTCGGCCCGGATCGACTCCGGGACGCCGCGCATCGCCTTTCGGTCGACTCGGACCGTAATTTTTACAAGTCCCGTCGGCCCGGATCGACTCCGGGACGCCGCGCATCGCCTTTCGGTCGACTCGGACCGTAATTTTTACAAGTCCCGTCGGCCCGGATCGACTCCGGGACGCCGCGCATCGCCTTTCGGTCGACTCGGACCGAAATTTTTACAAGTCCCGTCGGCCCGGATCGACTCCGGGACGCCGCGCATCGCCTTTCGGTCGACTCGGACCGAAATTTTTACAAGTTCCGTCGGCCCGGATCGACTCCGGGACGCCGCGCATCGCCTTTCGGTCGACTCGGAACGAAACTTCATCGAGTCCCGTCGGCCCGTATAGTCTCCAAGACGCCGCGCATCGCCTTTCGGTCGACTCGGACCGAAATTTTTACAAGTCCCGTCGGCCCGGATCGACTCCGGGACGCCGCGCATCGCCTTTCGGTCGACTCGGACCGTAATTTTTACAAGTCCCGTCGGCCCGGATCGACTCCGGGACGCCGCGCATCGCCTTTCGGTCGACTCGGAACGAAACTTCATCGAGTCCCGTCGGCCCGTATAGTCTCCAAGACGCCGCGCATCGCCTTTCGGTCGACTCGGACCGAAATTTTTACAAGTCCCGTCGGCCCGGATCGACTCCGGGACGCCGCGCATCGCCTTTCGGTCGACTCGGACCGTAATTTTTACAAGTCCCGTCGGCCCGGATCGACTCCGGGACGCCGCGCATCGCCTTTCGGTCGACTCGGACCGAAATTTTTACAAGTCCCGTCGGCCCGGATCGACTCCGGGACGCCGCGCATCGCCTTTCGGTCGACTCGGACCGAAATTTTTACAAGTCCCGTCGGCCCGGATCGACTCCGGGACGCCGCGCATCGCCTTTCGGTCGACTCGGACCGTAATTTTTACAAGTCCCGTCGGCCCGGATCGACTCCGGGACGCCGCGCATCGCCTTTCGGTCGACTCGGACCGAAATTTTTACAAGTCCCGTCGGCCCGGATCGACTCCGGGACGCCGCGCATCGCCTTTCGGTCGACTCGGACCGTAATTTTTACAAGTCCCGTCGGCCCGGATCGACTCCGGGACGCCGCGCATCGCCTTTCGGTCGACTCGGACCGAAATTTTTACAAGTCCCGTCGGCCCGGATCGACTCCGGAACGCCGCGCATCGCCTTTCGGTCGACTCGGACCGAAATTTTTACAAGTCCCGTCGGCCCGGATCGACTCCGGGACGCCGCGCATCGCCTTTCGGTCGACTCGGACCGTAATTTTTACAAGTCCCGTCGGCCCGGATCGACTCCGGGACGCCGCGCATCGCCTTTCGGTCGACTCGGACCGAAATTTTTACAAGTCCCGTCGGCCCGGATCGACTCCGGGACGCCGCGCATCGCCTTTCGGTCGGCTCGGACCGAAATTTTTACAAGTCCCGTCGGCCCGGATCGACTCCGGGACGCCGCGCATCGCCTTTCGGTCGACTCGGACCGAAATTTTTACAAGTCCCGTCGGCCCGGATCGACTCCGGGACGCCGCGCATCGCCTTTCGGTCGACTCGGACCGAAATTTTTACAAGTCCCGTCGGCCCAGATCGACTCCGGAACGCCGCGCATCGCCTTTCGGTCGACTCGGACCGAAATTTTTA
Organism: Neodiprion virginianus; assembly: GCF_021901495.1. Classification (NCBI taxonomy): domain Eukaryota; kingdom Metazoa; phylum Arthropoda; class Insecta; order Hymenoptera; family Diprionidae; genus Neodiprion; species Neodiprion virginianus. Next base: position 292,539 of record NW_025804451.1, read on the forward strand.
CAAGTCCCGTCGGCCCGGATCGACTCCGGGACGCCGCGCATCGCCTTTCGGTCGACTCGGACCGTAATTTTTACAAGTCCCGTCGGCCCGGATCGACTCCGGGACGCCGCGCATCGCCTTTCGGTCGACTCGGACCGAAATTTTTACAAGTTCCGTCGGCCCGGATCGACTCGGGGAGGCCGCGCGTCGCCGCGCGTCGCCTCTCGGTCGACTCGGACCGAAATTTTCACAAGTGTCCCGTCGCGCCGCACCGGGGGTCGGTCCGTCCGCCGTCGACCCATCGGCCCCGGGACGCGGCGCATTGCCTTTCGGTCGACTCGGAACGAAACTTCATCGAGTCCCGTCGGCCCGTATAGTCTCCAAGACGCCGCGCATCGCCTTTCGGTCGACTCGGACCGAAATTTTTACAAGTCCCGTCGGCCCGGATCGACTCCGGGACGCCGCGCATCGCCTTTCGGTCGACTCGGAACGAAACTTCATCGAGTCCCGTCGGCCCGTATAGTCTCCAAGACGCCGCGCATCGCCTTTCGGTCGACTCGGACCGAAATTTTTACAAGTCCCGTCGGCCCGGATCGACTCCGGGACGCCGCGCATCGCCTTTCGGTCGACTCGGACCGAAATTTTTACAAGTCCCGTCGGCCCGGATCGACTCCGGAACGCCGCGCATCGCCTTTCGGTCGACTCGGACCGAAATTTTTACAAGTCCCGTCGGCCCGGATCGACTCCGGGACGCCGCGCATCGCCTTTCGGTCGACTCGGACCGAAATTTTTACAAGTCCCGTCGGCCCGGATCGACTCCGGGACGCCGCGCATCGCCTTTCGGTCGACTCGGACCGAAATTTTTACAAGTCCCGTCCGCCCGGATCGACTCCGGAACGCCGCGCATCGCCTTTCGGTCGACTCGGACCGAAATTTTTACAAGTCCCGTCGGCCCGGATCGACTCCGGGACGCCGCGCATCGCCTTTCGGTCGACTCGGACCGTAATTTTTACAAGTCCCGTCGGCCCGGATCGACTCCGGGACGCCGCGCATCGCCTTTCGGTCGACTCGGACCGTAATTTTTACAAGTCCCGTCGGCCCGGATCGACTCCGGGACGCCGCGCATCGCCTTTCGGTCGACTCGGACCGAAATTTTTACAAGTCCCGTCGGCCCGGATCGACTCCGGGACGCCGCGCATCGCCTTTCGGTCGACTCGGACCGAAATTTTTACAAGTTCCGTCGGCCCGGATCGACTCCGGGACGCCGCGCATCGCCTTTCGGTCGACTCGGAACGAAACTTCATCGAGTCCCGTCGGCCCGTATAGTCTCCAAGACGCCGCGCATCGCCTTTCGGTCGACTCGGACCGAAATTTTTACAAGTCCCGTCGGCCCGGATCGACTCCGGGACGCCGCGCATCGCCTTTCGGTCGACTCGGACCGTAATTTTTACAAGTCCCGTCGGCCCGGATCGACTCCGGGACGCCGCGCATCGCCTTTCGGTCGACTCGGAACGAAACTTCATCGAGTCCCGTCGGCCCGTATAGTCTCCAAGACGCCGCGCATCGCCTTTCGGTCGACTCGGACCGAAATTTTTACAAGTCCCGTCGGCCCGGATCGACTCCGGGACGCCGCGCATCGCCTTTCGGTCGACTCGGACCGTAATTTTTACAAGTCCCGTCGGCCCGGATCGACTCCGGGACGCCGCGCATCGCCTTTCGGTCGACTCGGACCGAAATTTTTACAAGTTCCGTCGGCCCGGATCGACTCGGGGAGGCCGCGCGTCGCCGCGCGTCGCCTCTCGGTCGACTCGGACCGAAATTTTCACAAGTGTCCCGTCGCGCCGCACCGGGGGTCGGTCCGTCCGCCGTCGACCCATCGGCCCCGGGACGCGGCGCATTGCCTTTCGGTCGACTCGGAACGAAACTTCATCGAGTCCCGTCGGCCCGTATAGTCTCCAAGACGCCGCGCATCGCCTTTCGGTCGACTCGGACCGAAATTTTTACAAGTCCCGTCGGCCCGGATCGACTCCGGGACGCCGCGCATCGCCTTTCGGTCGACTCGGAACGAAACTTCATCGAGTCCCGTCGGCCCGTATAGTCTCCAAGACGCCGCGCATCGCCTTTCGGTCGACTCGGACCGAAATTTTTACAAGTCCCGTCGGCCCGGATCGACTCCGGGACGCCGCGCATCGCCTTTCGGTCGACTCGGACCGAAATTTTTACAAGTCCCGTCGGCCCGGATCGACTCCGGAACGCCGCGCATCGCCTTTCGGTCGACTCGGACCGAAATTTTTACAAGTCCCGTCGGCCCGGATCGACTCCGGGACGCCGCGCATCGCCTTTCGGTCGACTCGGACCGAAATTTTTACAAGTCCCGTCGGCCCGGATCGACTCCGGGACGCCGCGCATCGCCTTTCGGTCGACTCGGACCGAAATTTTTACAAGTCCCGTCCGCCCGGATCGACTCCGGAACGCCGCGCATCGCCTTTCGGTCGACTCGGACCGAAATTTTTACAAGTCCCGTCGGCCCGGATCGACTCCGGGACGCCGCGCATCGCCTTTCGGTCGACTCGGACCGTAATTTTTACAAGTCCCGTCGGCCCGGATCGACTCCGGGACGCCGCGCATCGCCTTTCGGTCGACTCGGACCGTAATTTTTACAAGTCCCGTCGGCCCGGATCGACTCCGGGACGCCGCGCATCGCCTTTCGGTCGACTCGGACCGAAATTTTTACAAGTCCCGTCGGCCCGGATCGACTCCGGGACGCCGCGCATCGCCTTTCGGTCGACTCGGACCGAAATTTTTACAAGTTCCGTCGGCCCGGATCGACTCCGGGACGCCGCGCATCGCCTTTCGGTCGACTCGGAACGAAACTTCATCGAGTCCCGTCGGCCCGTATAGTCTCCAAGACGCCGCGCATCGCCTTTCGGTCGACTCGGACCGAAATTTTTACAAGTCCCGTCGGCCCGGATCGACTCCGGGACGCCGCGCATCGCCTTTCGGTCGACTCGGACCGTAATTTTTACAAGTCCCGTCGGCCCGGATCGACTCCGGGACGCCGCGCATCGCCTTTCGGTCGACTCGGACCGTAATTTTTACAAGTCCCGTCGGCCCGGATCGACTCCGGGACGCCGCGCATCGCCTTTCGGTCGACTCGGACCGAAATTTTTACAAGTCCCGTCGGCCCGGATCGACTCCGGGACGCCGCGCATCGCCTTTCGGTCGACTCGGACCGAAATTTTTACAAGTTCCGTCGGCCCGGATCGACTCCGGGACGCCGCGCATCGCCTTTCGGTCGACTCGGACCGAAATTTTTACAAGTCCCGTCGGCCCGGATCGACTCCGGGACGCCGCGCATCGCCTTTCGGTCGACTCGGACCGAAATTTTTACAAGTCCCGTCGGCCCGGATCGACTCCGGAACGCCGCGCATCGCCTTTCGGTCGACTCGGACCGAAATTTTTACAAGTCCCGTCGGCCCGGATCGACTCCGGGACGCCGCGCATCGCCTTTCGGTCGACTCGGACCGTAATTTTTACAAGTCCCGTCGGCCCGGATCGACTCCGGGACGCCGCGCATCGCCTTTCGGTCGACTCGGACCGAAATTTTTACAAGTCCCGTCGGCCCGGATCGACTCCGGGACGCCGCGCATCGCCTTTCGGTCGACTCGGACCGTAATTTTTACAAGTCCCGTCGGCCCGGATCGACTCCGGGACGCCGCGCATCGCCTTTCGGTCGACTCGGACCGAAATTTTTACAAGTCCCGTCGGCCCGGATCGACTCCGGGACGCCGCGCATCGCCTTTCGGTCGACTCGGACCGTAATTTTTACAAGTCCCGTCGGCCCGGATCGACTCCGGGACGCCGCGCATCGCCTTTCGGTCGACTCGGACCGAAATTTTTACAAGTCCCGTCGGCCCGGATCGACTCCGGAACGCCGCGCATCGCCTTTCGGTCGACTCGGACCGAAATTTTTACAAGTCCCGTCGGCCCGGATCGACTCCGGGACGCCGCGCATCGCCTTTCGGTCGACTCGGACCGTAATTTTTACAAGTCCCGTCGGCCCGGATCGACTCCGGGACGCCGCGCATCGCCTTTCGGTCGACTCGGACCGAAATTTTTACAAGTCCCGTCGGCCCGGATCGACTCCGGGACGCCGCGCATCGCCTTTCGGTCGGCTCGGACCGAAATTTTTACAAGTCCCGTCGGCCCGGATCGACTCCGGGACGCCGCGCATCGCCTTTCGGTCGACTCGGACCGAAATTTTTACAAGTCCCGTCGGCCCGGATCGACTCCGGGACGCCGCGCATCGCCTTTCGGTCGACTCGGACCGAAATTTTTACAAGTCCCGTCGGCCCAGATCGACTCCGGAACGCCGCGCATCGCCTTTCGGTCGACTCGGACCGAAATTTTTACAAGTCCCGTCGGCCCGGATCGACTCCGGGACGCCGCGCATCGCCTTTCGGTCGACTCGGACCGTAATTTTTACAAGTCCCGTCGGCCCGGATCGACTCCGGGACGCCGCGCATCGCCTTTCGGTCGACTCGGACCGAAATTTTTACAAGTTCCGTCGGCCCGGATCGACTCGGGGAGGCCGCGCGTCGCCGCGCGTCGCCTCTCGGTCGACTCGGACCGAAATTTTCACAAGTGTCCCGTCGCGCCGCACCGGGGGTCGGTCCGTCCGCCGTCGACCCATCGGCCCCGGGACGCGGCGCATTGCCTTTCGGTCGACTCGGAACGAAACTTCATCGAGTCCCGTCGGCCCGTATAGTCTCCAAGACGCCGCGCATCGCCTTTCGGTCGACTCGGACCGAAATTTTTACAAGTCCCGTCGGCCCGGATCGACTCCGGGACGCCGCGCATCGCCTTTCGGTCGACTCGGAACGAAACTTCATCGAGTCCCGTCGGCCCGTATAGTCTCCAAGACGCCGCGCATCGCCTTTCGGTCGACTCGGACCGAAATTTTTACAAGTCCCGTCGGCCCGG
>NW_025804451.1:307500-310000 GCF_021901495.1 Neodiprion virginianus
AATTTTTACAAGTCCCGTCGGCCCGGATCGACTCCGGGACGCCGCGCATCGCCTTTCGGTCGACTCGGACCGTAATTTTTACAAGTCCCGTCGGCCCGGATCGACTCCGGGACGCCGCGCATCGCCTTTCGGTCGACTCGGACCGAAATTTTTACAAGTCCCGTCGGCCCGGATCGACTCCGGGACGCCGCGCATCGCCTTTCGGTCGACTCGGACCGTAATTTTTACAAGTCCCGTCGGCCCGGATCGACTCCGGGACGCCGCGCATCGCCTTTCGGTCGACTCGGACCGAAATTTTTACAAGTCCCGTCGGCCCGGATCGACTCCGGAACGCCGCGCATCGCCTTTCGGTCGACTCGGACCGAAATTTTTACAAGTCCCGTCGGCCCGGATCGACTCCGGGACGCCGCGCATCGCCTTTCGGTCGACTCGGACCGTAATTTTTACAAGTCCCGTCGGCCCGGATCGACTCCGGGACGCCGCGCATCGCCTTTCGGTCGACTCGGACCGAAATTTTTACAAGTCCCGTCGGCCCGGATCGACTCCGGGACGCCGCGCATCGCCTTTCGGTCGACTCGGACCGAAATTTTTACAAGTTCCGTCGGCCCGGATCGACTCGGGGAGGCCGCGCGTCGCCGCGCGTCGCCTCTCGGTCGACTCGGACCGAAATTTTCACAAGTGTCCCGTCGCGCCGCACCGGGGGTCGGTCCGTCCGCCGTCGACCCATCGGCCCCGGGACGCGGCGCATTGCCTTTCGGTCGACTCGGAACGAAACTTCATCGAGTCCCGTCGGCCCGTATAGTCTCCAAGACGCCGCGCATCGCCTTTCGGTCGACTCGGACCGAAATTTTTACAAGTCCCGTCGGCCCGGATCGACTCCGGGACGCCGCGCATCGCCTTTCGGTCGACTCGGAACGAAACTTCATCGAGTCCCGTCGGCCCGTATAGTCTCCAAGACGCCGCGCATCGCCTTTCGGTCGACTCGGACCGAAATTTTTACAAGTCCCGTCGGCCCGGATCGACTCCGGGACGCCGCGCATCGCCTTTCGGTCGACTCGGACCGAAATTTTTACAAGTCCCGTCGGCCCGGATCGACTCCGGAACGCCGCGCATCGCCTTTCGGTCGACTCGGACCGAAATTTTTACAAGTCCCGTCGGCCCGGATCGACTCCGGGACGCCGCGCATCGCCTTTCGGTCGACTCGGACCGAAATTTTTACAAGTCCCGTCGGCCCGGATCGACTCCGGGACGCCGCGCATCGCCTTTCGGTCGACTCGGACCGAAATTTTTACAAGTCCCGTCGGCCCGGATCGACTCCGGGACGCCGCGCATCGCCTTTCGGTCGGCTCGGACCGAAATTTTTACAAGTCCCGTCGGCCCGGATCGACTCCGGGACGCCGCGCATCGCCTTTCGGTCGACTCGGACCGAAATTTTTACAAGTCCCGTCGGCCCGGATCGACTCCGGGACGCCGCGCATCGCCTTTCGGTCGACTCGGACCGAAATTTTTACAAGTCCCGTCGGCCCGGATCGACTCCGGAACGCCGCGCATCGCCTTTCGGTCGACTCGGACCGAAATTTTTACAAGTCCCGTCGGCCCGGATCGACTCCGGGACGCCGCGCATCGCCTTTCGGTCGACTCGGACCGTAATTTTTACAAGTCCCGTCGGCCCGGATCGACTCCGGGACGCCGCGCATCGCCTTTCGGTCGACTCGGACCGAAATTTTTACAAGTTCCGTCGGCCCGGATCGACTCGGGGAGGCCGCGCGTCGCCGCGCGTCGCCTCTCGGTCGACTCGGACCGAAATTTTCACAAGTGTCCCGTCGCGCCGCACCGGGGGTCGGTCCGTCCGCCGTCGACCCATCGGCCCCGGGACGCGGCGCATTGCCTTTCGGTCGACTCGGAACGAAACTTCATCGAGTCCCGTCGGCCCGTATAGTCTCCAAGACGCCGCGCATCGCCTTTCGGTCGACTCGGACCGAAATTTTTACAAGTCCCGTCGGCCCGGATCGACTCCGGGACGCCGCGCATCGCCTTTCGGTCGACTCGGAACGAAACTTCATCGAGTCCCGTCGGCCCGTATAGTCTCCAAGACGCCGCGCATCGCCTTTCGGTCGACTCGGACCGAAATTTTTACAAGTCCCGTCGGCCCGGATCGACTCCGGGACGCCGCGCATCGCCTTTCGGTCGACTCGGACCGAAATTTTTACAAGTCCCGTCGGCCCGGATCGACTCCGGAACGCCGCGCATCGCCTTTCGGTCGACTCGGACCGAAATTTTTACAAGTCCCGTCGGCCCGGATCGACTCCGGGACGCCGCGCATCGCCTTTCGGTCGACTCGGACCGAAATTTTTACAAGTCCCGTCGGCCCGGATCGACTCCGGGACGCCGCGCATCGCCTTTCGGTCGACTCGGACCGAAATTTTTACAAGTCCCGTCCGCCCGGATCGACTCCGGAACGCCGCGCATCGCCTTTCGGTCGACTCGGACCGAAATTTTT
>NW_025804451.1:320000-346629 GCF_021901495.1 Neodiprion virginianus
ACAGTTATCCAAGTAAATGTGTGTACGATCTAAGAAACCATAACTGATTTAATGAGCCATTCGCGGTTTCACCTTAATTTGGCTTGCACTGAGACATGCATGGCTTAATCTTTGAGACAAGCATATGACTACTGGCAGGATCAACCAGGGAGCTTCGATACAAAATCTCGGCTCGGACGTGCGCCACCCATCGCCGACCGGGTCTCGTAGCCCGGTCGGCCGCGCGTCTACTGTGTGTTTCGGGACTGCACGCAGGCAGCCCCGGTTCCGTGTGCCGCCACCTCGACACTCGGCTTATAGGCGTTCGAACGATCTCCCGTACCCGTCGGCTAGATTGAAAGCGTCTGGGATACGTTGTTATAACGTCTCTGGTCTTTGAGTGTACGCTCGGAAAGAAGCGAGTTGACGCGTGCGTTGGAGCGTTCAGCCTTCCGTGTTTCACGGAGAGCCGAACTTCTTGGTACCGCGTCAAGGGCCATTCGGTCTGAGACACCGACCCGCGGTAATGCAGTGACGATAGATGAAACAACGCGAGTCGCGTAGTTTCTTTGGTACGAGGCACGGAACGGTCCGCGAACGCCCGCTCCTGGTCTACGCCGACGTACGTATCGTGCTCGAGCACGTACCGGTACGGCGTAGCAGGCGGACGACGGGAGACCGGCCCGACCGACTCGCTCCTCTAACTAGTAGGAGCCTGGCCGCTAGGACGTCGGCGCCGGTACGGTGGTAGCACGGTCGGCTTACGGGGCGAAACCTCCGCGGGCTATCGAAAAAATTTTGAACTCCGGGAACTTTGTCGAAATTAACCGAGGCTCGTTTGACGATGTTCCGACAGGCTCCCGGCCCGGATCGACTACGGGACGCCGCGCATCGCCTTTCGGTCGACTCGGACCGAAATTTTTACAAGTCCCGTCGGCCCGGATCGACTCCGGGACGCCGCGCATCGCCTTTCGGTCGACTCGGACCGAAATTTTTACAAGTCCCGTCGGCCCGGATCGACTCCGGGACGCCGCGCATCGCCTTTCGGTCGACTCGGACCGTAATTTTTACAAGTCCCGTCGGCCCGGATCGACTCCGGGACGCCGCGCATCGCCTTTCGGTCGACTCGGACCGAAATTTTTACAAGTCCCGTCGGCCCGGATCGACTCCGGGACGCCGCGCATCGCCTTTCGGTCGGCTCGGACCGAAATTTTTACAAGTCCCGTCGGCCCGGATCGACTCCGGGACGCCGCGCATCGCCTTTCGGTCGACTCGGACCGAAATTTTTACAAGTCCCGTCGGCCCGGATCGACTCCGGGACGCCGCGCATCGCCTTTCGGTCGACTCGGACCGAAATTTTTACAAGTCCCGTCGGCCCGGATCGACTCCGGAACGCCGCGCATCGCCTTTCGGTCGACTCGGACCGAAATTTTTACAAGTCCCGTCGGCCCGGATCGACTCCGGGACGCCGCGCATCGCCTTTCGGTCGACTCGGACCGTAATTTTTACAAGTCCCGTCGGCCCGGATCGACTCCGGGACGCCGCGCATCGCCTTTCGGTCGACTCGGACCGAAATTTTTACAAGTCCCGTCGGCCCGGATCGACTCCGGGACGCCGCGCATCGCCTTTCGGTCGACTCGGACCGAAATTTTTACAAGTTCCGTCGGCCCGGATCGACTCCGGGACGCCGCGCATCGCCTTTCGGTCGACTCGGAACGAAACTTCATCGAGTCCCGTCGGCCCGTATAGTCTCCAAGACGCCGCGCATCGCCTTTCGGTCGACTCGGACCGAAATTTTTACAAGTCCCGTCGGCCCGGATCGACTCCGGGACGCCGCGCATCGCCTTTCGGTCGACTCGGACCGTAATTTTTACAAGTCCCGTCGGCCCGGATCGACTCCGGGACGCCGCGCATCGCCTTTCGGTCGACTCGGACCGAAATTTTTACAAGTTCCGTCGGCCCGGATCGACTCGGGGAGGCCGCGCGTCGCCGCGCGTCGCCTCTCGGTCGACTCGGACCGAAATTTTCACAAGTGTCCCGTCGCGCCGCACCGGGGGTCGGTCCGTCCGCCGTCGACCCATCGGCCCCGGGACGCGGCGCATTGCCTTTCGGTCGACTCGGAACGAAACTTCATCGAGTCCCGTCGGCCCGTATAGTCTCCAAGACGCCGCGCATCGCCTTTCGGTCGACTCGGACCGAAATTTTTACAAGTCCCGTCGGCCCGGATCGACTCCGGGACGCCGCGCATCGCCTTTCGGTCGACTCGGAACGAAACTTCATCGAGTCCCGTCGGCCCGTATAGTCTCCAAGACGCCGCGCATCGCCTTTCGGTCGACTCGGACCGAAATTTTTACAAGTCCCGTCGGCCCGGATCGACTCCGGGACGCCGCGCATCGCCTTTCGGTCGACTCGGACCGTAATTTTTACAAGTCCCGTCGGCCCGGATCGACTCCGGGACGCCGCGCATCGCCTTTCGGTCGACTCGGACCGAAATTTTTACAAGTCCCGTCGGCCCGGATCGACTCCGGAACGCCGCGCATCGCCTTTCGGTCGACTCGGACCGAAATTTTTACAAGTCCCGTCGGCCCGGATCGACTCCGGGACGCCGCGCATCGCCTTTCGGTCGACTCGGACCGTAATTTTTACAAGTCCCGTCGGCCCGGATCGACTCCGGGACGCCGCGCATCGCCTTTCGGTCGACTCGGACCGAAATTTTTACAAGTCCCGTCGGCCCGGATCGACTCCGGGACGCCGCGCATCGCCTTTCGGTCGGCTCGGACCGAAATTTTTACAAGTCCCGTCGGCCCGGATCGACTCCGGGACGCCGCGCATCGCCTTTCGGTCGACTCGGACCGAAATTTTTACAAGTCCCGTCGGCCCGGATCGACTCCGGGACGCCGCGCATCGCCTTTCGGTCGACTCGGACCGAAATTTTTACAAGTCCCGTCGGCCCGGATCGACTCCGGAACGCCGCGCATCGCCTTTCGGTCGACTCGGACCGAAATTTTTACAAGTCCCGTCGGCCCGGATCGACTCCGGGACGCCGCGCATCGCCTTTCGGTCGACTCGGACCGTAATTTTTACAAGTCCCGTCGGCCCGGATCGACTCCGGGACGCCGCGCATCGCCTTTCGGTCGACTCGGACCGAAATTTTTACAAGTTCCGTCGGCCCGGATCGACTCGGGGAGGCCGCGCGTCGCCGCGCGTCGCCTCTCGGTCGACTCGGACCGAAATTTTCACAAGTGTCCCGTCGCGCCGCACCGGGGGTCGGTCCGTCCGCCGTCGACCCATCGGCCCCGGGACGCGGCGCATTGCCTTTCGGTCGACTCGGAACGAAACTTCATCGAGTCCCGTCGGCCCGTATAGTCTCCAAGACGCCGCGCATCGCCTTTCGGTCGACTCGGACCGAAATTTTTACAAGTCCCGTCGGCCCGGATCGACTCCGGGACGCCGCGCATCGCCTTTCGGTCGACTCGGAACGAAACTTCATCGAGTCCCGTCGGCCCGTATAGTCTCCAAGACGCCGCGCATCGCCTTTCGGTCGACTCGGACCGAAATTTTTACAAGTCCCGTCGGCCCGGATCGACTCCGGGACGCCGCGCATCGCCTTTCGGTCGACTCGGACCGAAATTTTTACAAGTCCCGTCGGCCCGGATCGACTCCGGAACGCCGCGCATCGCCTTTCGGTCGACTCGGACCGAAATTTTTACAAGTCCCGTCGGCCCGGATCGACTCCGGGACGCCGCGCATCGCCTTTCGGTCGACTCGGACCGAAATTTTTACAAGTCCCGTCGGCCCGGATCGACTCCGGGACGCCGCGCATCGCCTTTCGGTCGACTCGGACCGAAATTTTTACAAGTCCCGTCCGCCCGGATCGACTCCGGAACGCCGCGCATCGCCTTTCGGTCGACTCGGACCGAAATTTTTACAAGTCCCGTCGGCCCGGATCGACTCCGGGACGCCGCGCATCGCCTTTCGGTCGACTCGGACCGTAATTTTTACAAGTCCCGTCGGCCCGGATCGACTCCGGGACGCCGCGCATCGCCTTTCGGTCGACTCGGACCGAAATTTTTACAAGTCCCGTCGGCCCGGATCGACTCCGGGACGCCGCGCATCGCCTTTCGGTCGACTCGGACCGTAATTTTTACAAGTCCCGTCGGCCCGGATCGACTCCGGGACGCCGCGCATCGCCTTTCGGTCGACTCGGACCGAAATTTTTACAAGTCCCGTCGGCCCGGATCGACTCCGGGACGCCGCGCATCGCCTTTCGGTCGACTCGGACCGAAATTTTTACAAGTCCCGTCGGCCCGGATCGACTCCGGGACGCCGCGCATCGCCTTTCGGTCGACTCGGACCGAAATTTTTACAAGTCCCGTCGGCCCGGATCGACTCCGGGACGCCGCGCATCGCCTTTCGGTCGGCTCGGACCGAAATTTTTACAAGTCCCGTCGGCCCGGATCGACTCCGGGACGCCGCGCATCGCCTTTCGGTCGACTCGGACCGAAATTTTTACAAGTCCCGTCGGCCCGGATCGACTCCGGGACGCCGCGCATCGCCTTTCGGTCGACTCGGACCGAAATTTTTACAAGTCCCGTCGGCCCGGATCGACTCCGGAACGCCGCGCATCGCCTTTCGGTCGACTCGGACCGAAATTTTTACAAGTCCCGTCGGCCCGGATCGACTCCGGGACGCCGCGCATCGCCTTTCGGTCGACTCGGACCGTAATTTTTACAAGTCCCGTCGGCCCGGATCGACTCCGGGACGCCGCGCATCGCCTTTCGGTCGACTCGGACCGAAATTTTTACAAGTTCCGTCGGCCCGGATCGACTCGGGGAGGCCGCGCGTCGCCGCGCGTCGCCTCTCGGTCGACTCGGACCGAAATTTTCACAAGTGTCCCGTCGCGCCGCACCGGGGGTCGGTCCGTCCGCCGTCGACCCATCGGCCCCGGGACGCGGCGCATTGCCTTTCGGTCGACTCGGAACGAAACTTCATCGAGTCCCGTCGGCCCGTATAGTCTCCAAGACGCCGCGCATCGCCTTTCGGTCGACTCGGACCGAAATTTTTACAAGTCCCGTCGGCCCGGATCGACTCCGGGACGCCGCGCATCGCCTTTCGGTCGACTCGGAACGAAACTTCATCGAGTCCCGTCGGCCCGTATAGTCTCCAAGACGCCGCGCATCGCCTTTCGGTCGACTCGGACCGAAATTTTTACAAGTCCCGTCGGCCCGGATCGACTCCGGGACGCCGCGCATCGCCTTTCGGTCGACTCGGACCGAAATTTTTACAAGTCCCGTCGGCCCGGATCGACTCCGGAACGCCGCGCATCGCCTTTCGGTCGACTCGGACCGAAATTTTTACAAGTCCCGTCGGCCCGGATCGACTCCGGGACGCCGCGCATCGCCTTTCGGTCGACTCGGACCGAAATTTTTACAAGTCCCGTCGGCCCGGATCGACTCCGGGACGCCGCGCATCGCCTTTCGGTCGACTCGGACCGAAATTTTTACAAGTCCCGTCCGCCCGGATCGACTCCGGAACGCCGCGCATCGCCTTTCGGTCGACTCGGACCGAAATTTTTACAAGTCCCGTCGGCCCGGATCGACTCCGGGACGCCGCGCATCGCCTTTCGGTCGACTCGGACCGTAATTTTTACAAGTCCCGTCGGCCCGGATCGACTCCGGGACGCCGCGCATCGCCTTTCGGTCGACTCGGACCGAAATTTTTACAAGTTCCGTCGGCCCGGATCGACTCCGGGACGCCGCGCATCGCCTTTCGGTCGACTCGGAACGAAACTTCATCGAGTCCCGTCGGCCCGTATAGTCTCCAAGACGCCGCGCATCGCCTTTCGGTCGACTCGGACCGAAATTTTTACAAGTCCCGTCGGCCCGGATCGACTCCGGGACGCCGCGCATCGCCTTTCAGTCGACTCGGACCGTAATTTTTACAAGTCCCGTCGGCCCGGATCGACTCCGGGACGCCGCGCATCGCCTTTCGGTCGACTCGGACCGAAACTTCATCGAGTCCCGTCGGCCCGTATAGTCTCCAAGACGCCGCGCATCGCCTTTCGGTCGACTCGGACCGAAATTTTTACAAGTCCCGTCGGCCCGGATCGACTCCGGGACGCCGCGCATCGCCTTTCGGTCGACTCGGACCGTAATTTTTACAAGTCCCGTCGGCCCGGATCGACTCCGGGACGCCGCGCATCGCCTTTCGGTCGACTCGGACCGAAATTTTTACAAGTTCCGTCGGCCCGGATCGACTCGGGGAGGCCGCGCGTCGCCGCGCGTCGCCTCTCGGTCGACTCGGACCGAAATTTTCACAAGTGTCCCGTCGCGCCGCACCGGGGGTCGGTCCGTCCGCCGTCGACCCATCGGCCCCGGGACGCGGCGCATTGCCTTTCGGTCGACTCGGAACGAAACTTCATCGAGTCCCGTCGGCCCGTATAGTCTCCAAGACGCCGCGCATCGCCTTTCGGTCGACTCGGACCGAAATTTTTACAAGTCCCGTCGGCCCGGATCGACTCCGGGACGCCGCGCATCGCCTTTCGGTCGACTCGGACCGAAATTTTTACAAGTCCCGTCGGCCCGGATCGACTCCGGAACGCCGCGCATCGCCTTTCGGTCGACTCGGACCGAAATTTTTACAAGTCCCGTCGGCCCGGATCGACTCCGGGACGCCGCGCATCGCCTTTCGGTCGACTCGGACCGAAATTTTTACAAGTCCCGTCGGCCCGGATCGACTCCGGGACGCCGCGCATCGCCTTTCGGTCGACTCGGACCGAAATTTTTACAAGTCCCGTCCGCCCGGATCGACTCCGGAACGCCGCGCATCGCCTTTCGGTCGACTCGGACCGAAATTTTTACAAGTCCCGTCGGCCCGGATCGACTCCGGGACGCCGCGCATCGCCTTTCGGTCGACTCGGACCGAAATTTTTACAAGTCCCGTCGGCCCGGATCGACTCCGGGACGCCGCGCATCGCCTTTCGGTCGACTCGGACCGAAATTTTTACAAGTCCCGTCCGCCCGGATCGACTCCGGAACGCCGCGCATCGCCTTTCGGTCGACTCGGACCGAAATTTTTACAAGTCCCGTCGGCCCGGATCGACTCCGGGACGCCGCGCATCGCCTTTCGGTCGACTCGGACCGTAATTTTTACAAGTCCCGTCGGCCCGGATCGACTCCGGGACGCCGCGCATCGCCTTTCGGTCGACTCGGACCGAAATTTTTACAAGTCCCGTCGGCCCGGATCGACTCCGGGACGCCGCGCATCGCCTTTCGGTCGACTCGGACCGAAATTTTTACAAGTCCCGTCGGCCCGGATCGACTCCGGAACGCCGCGCATCGCCTTTCGGTCGACTCGGACCGAAATTTTTACAAGTCCCGTCGGCCCGGATCGACTCCGGGACGCCGCGCATCGCCTTTCGGTCGACTCGGACCGTAATTTTTACAAGTCCCGTCGGCCCGGATCGACTCCGGGACGCCGCGCATCGCCTTTCGGTCGACTCGGACCGAAATTTTTACAAGTCCCGTCGGCCCGGATCGACTCCGGGACGCCGCGCATCGCCTTTCGGTCGACTCGGACCGTAATTTTTACAAGTCCCGTCGGCCCGGATCGACTCCGGGACGCCGCGCATCGCCTTTCGGTCGACTCGGACCGAAATTTTTACAAGTCCCGTCGGCCCGGATCGACTCCGGGACGCCGCGCATCGCCTTTCGGTCGGCTCGGACCGAAATTTTTACAAGTCCCGTCGGCCCGGATCGACTCCGGGACGCCGCGCATCGCCTTTCGGTCGACTCGGACCGAAATTTTTACAAGTCCCGTCGGCCCGGATCGACTCCGGGACGCCGCGCATCGCCTTTCGGTCGACTCGGACCGAAATTTTTACAAGTCCCGTCGGCCCGGATCGACTCCGGAACGCCGCGCATCGCCTTTCGGTCGACTCGGACCGAAATTTTTACAAGTCCCGTCGGCCCGGATCGACTCCGGGACGCCGCGCATCGCCTTTCGGTCGTCTCGGACCGTAATTTTTACAAGTCCCGTCGGCCCGGATCGACTCCGGGACGCCGCGCATCGCCTTTCGGTCGACTCGGACCGAAATTTTTACAAGTCCCGTCGGCCCGGATCGACTCCGGGACGCCGCGCATCGCCTTTCGGTCGACTCGGACCGAAATTTTTACAAGTTCCGTCGGCCCGGATCGACTCCGGGACGCCGCGCATCGCCTTTCGGTCGACTCGGAACGAAACTTCATCGAGTCCCGTCGGCCCGTATAGTCTCCAAGACGCCGCGCATCGCCTTTCGGTCGACTCGGACCGAAATTTTTACAAGTCCCGTCGGCCCGGATCGACTCCGGGACGCCGCGCATCGCCTTTCGGTCGACTCGGACCGTAATTTTTACAAGTCCCGTCGGCCCGGATCGACTCCGGGACGCCGCGCATCGCCTTTCGGTCGACTCGGAACGAAACTTCATCGAGTCCCGTCGGCCCGTATAGTCTCCAAGACG
Source organism: Neodiprion virginianus (assembly GCF_021901495.1). Taxonomy (NCBI): domain Eukaryota; kingdom Metazoa; phylum Arthropoda; class Insecta; order Hymenoptera; family Diprionidae; genus Neodiprion; species Neodiprion virginianus. The sequence goes on from NW_025804451.1 coordinate 328,478, forward strand.
CCGCGCATCGCCTTTCGGTCGACTCGGACCGAAATTTTTACAAGTCCCGTCGGCCCGGATCGACTCCGGGACGCCGCGCATCGCCTTTCGGTCGACTCGGACCGTAATTTTTACAAGTCCCGTCGGCCCGGATCGACTCCGGGACGCCGCGCATCGCCTTTCGGTCGACTCGGACCGAAATTTTTACAAGTTCCGTCGGCCCGGATCGACTCCGGGACGCCGCGCATCGCCTTTCGGTCGACTCGGAACGAAACTTCATCGAGTCCCGTCGGCCCGTATAGTCTCCAAGACGCCGCGCATCGCCTTTCGGTCGACTCGGACCGAAATTTTTACAAGTCCCGTCGGCCCGGATCGACTCCGGGACGCCGCGCATCGCCTTTCGGTCGACTCGGACCGTAATTTTTACAAGTCCCGTCGGCCCGGATCGACTCCGGGACGCCGCGCATCGCCTTTCGGTCGACTCGGACCGAAACTTCATCGAGTCCCGTCGGCCCGTATAGTCTCCAAGACGCCGCGCATCGCCTTTCGGTCGACTCGGACCGAAATTTTTACAAGTCCCGTCGGCCCGGATCGACTCCGGGACGCCGCGCATCGCCTTTCGGTCGACTCGGACCGTAATTTTTACAAGTCCCGTCGGCCCGGATCGACTCCGGGACGCCGCGCATCGCCTTTCGGTCGACTCGGACCGAAATTTTTACAAGTTCCGTCGGCCCGGATCGACTCGGGGAGGCCGCGCGTCGCCGCGCGTCGCCTCTCGGTCGACTCGGACCGAAATTTTCACAAGTGTCCCGTCGCGCCGCACCGGGGGTCGGTCCGTCCGCCGTCGACCCATCGGCCCCGGGACGCGGCGCATTGCCTTTCGGTCGACTCGGAACGAAACTTCATCGAGTCCCGTCGGCCCGTATAGTCTCCAAGACGCCGCGCATCGCCTTTCGGTCGACTCGGACCGAAATTTTTACAAGTCCCGTCGGCCCGGATCGACTCCGGGACGCCGCGCATCGCCTTTCGGTCGACTCGGACCGAAATTTTTACAAGTCCCGTCGGCCCGGATCGACTCCGGAACGCCGCGCATCGCCTTTCGGTCGACTCGGACCGAAATTTTTACAAGTCCCGTCGGCCCGGATCGACTCCGGGACGCCGCGCATCGCCTTTCGGTCGACTCGGACCGAAATTTTTACAAGTCCCGTCGGCCCGGATCGACTCCGGGACGCCGCGCATCGCCTTTCGGTCGACTCGGACCGAAATTTTTACAAGTCCCGTCCGCCCGGATCGACTCCGGAACGCCGCGCATCGCCTTTCGGTCGACTCGGACCGAAATTTTTACAAGTCCCGTCGGCCCGGATCGACTCCGGGACGCCGCGCATCGCCTTTCGGTCGACTCGGACCGAAATTTTTACAAGTCCCGTCGGCCCGGATCGACTCCGGGACGCCGCGCATCGCCTTTCGGTCGACTCGGACCGAAATTTTTACAAGTCCCGTCCGCCCGGATCGACTCCGGAACGCCGCGCATCGCCTTTCGGTCGACTCGGACCGAAATTTTTACAAGTCCCGTCGGCCCGGATCGACTCCGGGACGCCGCGCATCGCCTTTCGGTCGACTCGGACCGTAATTTTTACAAGTCCCGTCGGCCCGGATCGACTCCGGGACGCCGCGCATCGCCTTTCGGTCGACTCGGACCGAAATTTTTACAAGTCCCGTCGGCCCGGATCGACTCCGGGACGCCGCGCATCGCCTTTCGGTCGACTCGGACCGTAATTTTTACAAGTCCCGTCGGCCCGGATCGACTCCGGGACGCCGCGCATCGCCTTTCGGTCGACTCGGACCGAAATTTTTACAAGTCCCGTCGGCCCGGATCGACTCCGGGACGCCGCGCATCGCCTTTCGGTCGGCTCGGACCGAAATTTTTACAAGTCCCGTCGGCCCGGATCGACTCCGGGACGCCGCGCATCGCCTTTCGGTCGACTCGGACCGAAATTTTTACAAGTCCCGTCGGCCCGGATCGACTCCGGGACGCCGCGCATCGCCTTTCGGTCGACTCGGACCGAAATTTTTACAAGTCCCGTCGGCCCGGATCGACTCCGGGACGCCGCGCATCGCCTTTCGGTCGACTCGGACCGAAATTTTTACAAGTTCCGTCGGCCCGGATCGACTCCGGGACGCCGCGCATCGCCTTTCGGTCGACTCGGACCGAAATTTTTACAAGTCCCGTCGGCCCGGATCGACTCCGGGACGCCGCGCATCGCCTTTCGGTCGACTCGGACCGAAATTTTTACAAGTCCCGTCGGCCCGGATCGACTCCGGAACGCCGCGCATCGCCTTTCGGTCGACTCGGACCGAAATTTTTACAAGTCCCGTCGGCCCGGATCGACTCCGGGACGCCGCGCATCGCCTTTCGGTCGACTCGGACCGTAATTTTTACAAGTCCCGTCGGCCCGGATCGACTCCGGGACGCCGCGCATCGCCTTTCGGTCGACTCGGACCGAAATTTTTACAAGTCCCGTCGGCCCGGATCGACTCCGGGACGCCGCGCATCGCCTTTCGGTCGACTCGGACCGTAATTTTTACAAGTCCCGTCGGCCCGGATCGACTCCGGGACGCCGCGCATCGCCTTTCGGTCGACTCGGACCGAAATTTTTACAAGTCCCGTCGGCCCGGATCGACTCCGGGACGCCGCGCATCGCCTTTCGGTCGGCTCGGACCGAAATTTTTACAAGTCCCGTCGGCCCGGATCGACTCCGGGACGCCGCGCATCGCCTTTCGGTCGACTCGGACCGAAATTTTTACAAGTCCCGTCGGCCCGGATCGACTCCGGGACGCCGCGCATCGCCTTTCGGTCGACTCGGACCGAAATTTTTACAAGTCCCGTCGGCCCGGATCGACTCCGGAACGCCGCGCATCGCCTTTCGGTCGACTCGGACCGAAATTTTTACAAGTCCCGTCGGCCCGGATCGACTCCGGGACGCCGCGCATCGCCTTTCGGTCGTCTCGGACCGTAATTTTTACAAGTCCCGTCGGCCCGGATCGACTCCGGGACGCCGCGCATCGCCTTTCGGTCGACTCGGACCGAAATTTTTACAAGTCCCGTCGGCCCGGATCGACTCCGGGACGCCGCGCATCGCCTTTCGGTCGACTCGGACCGAAATTTTTACAAGTTCCGTCGGCCCGGATCGACTCCGGGACGCCGCGCATCGCCTTTCGGTCGACTCGGAACGAAACTTCATCGAGTCCCGTCGGCCCGTATAGTCTCCAAGACGCCGCGCATCGCCTTTCGGTCGACTCGGACCGAAATTTTTACAAGTCCCGTCGGCCCGGATCGACTCCGGGACGCCGCGCATCGCCTTTCGGTCGACTCGGACCGTAATTTTTACAAGTCCCGTCGGCCCGGATCGACTCCGGGACGCCGCGCATCGCCTTTCGGTCGACTCGGAACGAAACTTCATCGAGTCCCGTCGGCCCGTATAGTCTCCAAGACGCCGCGCATCGCCTTTCGGTCGACTCGGACCGAAATTTTTACAAGTCCCGTCGGCCCGGATCGACTCCGGGACGCCGCGCATCGCCTTTCGGTCGACTCGGACCGTAATTTTTACAAGTCCCGTCGGCCCGGATCGACTCCGGGACGCCGCGCATCGCCTTTCGGTCGACTCGGACCGAAATTTTTACAAGTTCCGTCGGCCCGGATCGACTCCGGGACGCCGCGCATCGCCTTTCGGTCGACTCGGAACGAAACTTCATCGAGTCCCGTCGGCCCGTATAGTCTCCAAGACGCCGCGCATCGCCTTTCGGTCGACTCGGACCGAAATTTTTACAAGTCCCGTCGGCCCGGATCGACTCCGGGACGCCGCGCATCGCCTTTCGGTCGACTCGGACCGTAATTTTTACAAGTCCCGTCGGCCCGGATCGACTCCGGGACGCCGCGCATCGCCTTTCGGTCGACTCGGACCGAAACTTCATCGAGTCCCGTCGGCCCGTATAGTCTCCAAGACGCCGCGCATCGCCTTTCGGTCGACTCGGACCGAAATTTTTACAAGTCCCGTCGGCCCGGATCGACTCCGGGACGCCGCGCATCGCCTTTCGGTCGACTCGGACCGTAATTTTTACAAGTCCCGTCGGCCCGGATCGACTCCGGGACGCCGCGCATCGCCTTTCGGTCGACTCGGACCGAAATTTTTACAAGTTCCGTCGGCCCGGATCGACTCGGGGAGGCCGCGCGTCGCCGCGCGTCGCCTCTCGGTCGACTCGGACCGAAATTTTCACAAGTGTCCCGTCGCGCCGCACCGGGGGTCGGTCCGTCCGCCGTCGACCCATCGGCCCCGGGACGCGGCGCATTGCCTTTCGGTCGACTCGGAACGAAACTTCATCGAGTCCCGTCGGCCCGTATAGTCTCCAAGACGCCGCGCATCGCCTTTCGGTCGACTCGGACCGAAATTTTTACAAGTCCCGTCGGCCCGGATCGACTCCGGGACGCCGCGCATCGCCTTTCGGTCGACTCGGACCGAAATTTTTACAAGTTCCGTCGGCCCGGATCGACTCCGGGACGCCGCGCATCGCCTTTCGGTCGACTCGGAACGAAACTTCATCGAGTCCCGTCGGCCCGTATAGTCTCCAAGACGCCGCGCATCGCCTTTCGGTCGACTCGGACCGAAATTTTTACAAGTCCCGTCGGCCCGGATCGACTCCGGGACGCCGCGCATCGCCTTTCGGTCGACTCGGACCGTAATTTTTACAAGTCCCGTCGGCCCGGATCGACTCCGGGACGCCGCGCATCGCCTTTCGGTCGACTCGGAACGAAACTTCATCGAGTCCCGTCGGCCCGTATAGTCTCCAAGACGCCGCGCATCGCCTTTCGGTCGACTCGGACCGAAATTTTTACAAGTCCCGTCGGCCCGGATCGACTCCGGGACGCCGCGCATCGCCTTTCGGTCGACTCGGACCGTAATTTTTACAAGTCCCGTCGGCCCGGATCGACTCCGGGACGCCGCGCATCGCCTTTCGGTCGACTCGGACCGAAATTTTTACAAGTTCCGTCGGCCCGGATCGACTCCGGGACGCCGCGCATCGCCTTTCGGTCGACTCGGAACGAAACTTCATCGAGTCCCGTCGGCCCGTATAGTCTCCAAGACGCCGCGCATCGCCTTTCGGTCGACTCGGACCGAAATTTTTACAAGTCCCGTCGGCCCGGATCGACTCCGGGACGCCGCGCATCGCCTTTCGGTCGACTCGGACCGTAATTTTTACAAGTCCCGTCGGCCCGGATCGACTCCGGGACGCCGCGCATCGCCTTTCGGTCGACTCGGACCGAAACTTCATCGAGTCCCGTCGGCCCGTATAGTCTCCAAGACGCCGCGCATCGCCTTTCGGTCGACTCGGACCGAAATTTTTACAAGTCCCGTCGGCCCGGATCGACTCCGGGACGCCGCGCATCGCCTTTCGGTCGACTCGGACCGTAATTTTTACAAGTCCCGTCGGCCCGGATCGACTCCGGGACGCCGCGCATCGCCTTTCGGTCGACTCGGACCGAAATTTTTACAAGTTCCGTCGGCCCGGATCGACTCGGGGAGGCCGCGCGTCGCCGCGCGTCGCCTCTCGGTCGACTCGGACCGAAATTTTCACAAGTGTCCCGTCGCGCCGCACCGGGGGTCGGTCCGTCCGCCGTCGACCCATCGGCCCCGGGACGCGGCGCATTGCCTTTCGGTCGACTCGGAACGAAACTTCATCGAGTCCCGTCGGCCCGTATAGTCTCCAAGACGCCGCGCATCGCCTTTCGGTCGACTCGGACCGAAATTTTTACAAGTCCCGTCGGCCCGGATCGACTCCGGGACGCCGCGCATCGCCTTTCGGTCGACTCGGACCGAAATTTTTACAAGTTCCGTCGGCCCGGATCGACTCCGGGACGCCGCGCATCGCCTTTCGGTCGACTCGGAACGAAACTTCATCGAGTCCCGTCGGCCCGTATAGTCTCCAAGACGCCGCGCATCGCCTTTCGGTCGACTCGGACCGAAATTTTTACAAGTCCCGTCGGCCCGGATCGACTCCGGGACGCCGCGCATCGCCTTTCGGTCGACTCGGACCGTAATTTTTACAAGTCCCGTCGGCCCGGATCGACTCCGGGACGCCGCGCATCGCCTTTCGGTCGACTCGGAACGAAACTTCATCGAGTCCCGTCGGCCCGTATAGTCTCCAAGACGCCGCGCATCGCCTTTCGGTCGACTCGGACCGAAATTTTTACAAGTCCCGTCGGCCCGGATCGACTCCGGGACGCCGCGCATCGCCTTTCGGTCGACTCGGACCGTAATTTTTACAAGTCCCGTCGGCCCGGATCGACTCCGGGACGCCGCGCATCGCCTTTCGGTCGACTCGGACCGAAATTTTTACAAGTTCCGTCGGCCCGGATCGACTCCGGGACGCCGCGCATCGCCTTTCGGTCGACTCGGAACGAAACTTCATCGAGTCCCGTCGGCCCGTATAGTCTCCAAGACGCCGCGCATCGCCTTTCGGTCGACTCGGACCGAAATTTTTACAAGTCCCGTCGGCCCGGATCGACTCCGGGACGCCGCGCATCGCCTTTCGGTCGACTCGGACCGTAATTTTTACAAGTCCCGTCGGCCCGGATCGACTCCGGGACGCCGCGCATCGCCTTTCGGTCGACTCGGACCGAAACTTCATCGAGTCCCGTCGGCCCGTATAGTCTCCAAGACGCCGCGCATCGCCTTTCGGTCGACTCGGACCGAAATTTTTACAAGTCCCGTCGGCCCGGATCGACTCCGGGACGCCGCGCATCGCCTTTCGGTCGACTCGGACCGTAATTTTTACAAGTCCCGTCGGCCCGGATCGACTCCGGGACGCCGCGCATCGCCTTTCGGTCGACTCGGACCGAAATTTTTACAAGTTCCGTCGGCCCGGATCGACTCGGGGAGGCCGCGCGTCGCCGCGCGTCGCCTCTCGGTCGACTCGGACCGAAATTTTCACAAGTGTCCCGTCGCGCCGCACCGGGGGTCGGTCCGTCCGCCGTCGACCCATCGGCCCCGGGACGCGGCGCATTGCCTTTCGGTCGACTCGGAACGAAACTTCATCGAGTCCCGTCGGCCCGTATAGTCTCCAAGACGCCGCGCATCGCCTTTCGGTCGACTCGGACCGAAATTTTTACAAGTCCCGTCGGCCCGGATCGACTCCGGGACGCCGCGCATCGCCTTTCGGTCGACTCGGACCGAAATTTTTACAAGTCCCGTCGGCCCGGATCGACTCCGGAACGCCGCGCATCGCCTTTCGGTCGACTCGGACCGAAATTTTTACAAGTCCCGTCGGCCCGGATCGACTCCGGGACGCCGCGCATCGCCTTTCGGTCGACTCGGACCGAAATTTTTACAAGTCCCGTCGGCCCGGATCGACTCCGGGACGCCGCGCATCGCCTTTCGGTCGACTCGGACCGAAATTTTTACAAGTCCCGTCCGCCCGGATCGACTCCGGAACGCCGCGCATCGCCTTTCGGTCGACTCGGACCGAAATTTTTACAAGTCCCGTCGGCCCGGATCGACTCCGGGACGCCGCGCATCGCCTTTCGGTCGACTCGGACCGAAATTTTTACAAGTCCCGTCGGCCCGGATCGACTCCGGGACGCCGCGCATCGCCTTTCGGTCGACTCGGACCGAAATTTTTACAAGTCCCGTCCGCCCGGATCGACTCCGGAACGCCGCGCATCGCCTTTCGGTCGACTCGGACCGAAATTTTTACAAGTCCCGTCGGCCCGGATCGACTCCGGGACGCCGCGCATCGCCTTTCGGTCGACTCGGACCGTAATTTTTACAAGTCCCGTCGGCCCGGATCGACTCCGGGACGCCGCGCATCGCCTTTCGGTCGACTCGGACCGAAATTTTTACAAGTCCCGTCGGCCCGGATCGACTCCGGGACGCCGCGCATCGCCTTTCGGTCGACTCGGACCGTAATTTTTACAAGTCCCGTCGGCCCGGATCGACTCCGGGACGCCGCGCATCGCCTTTCGGTCGACTCGGACCGAAATTTTTACAAGTCCCGTCGGCCCGGATCGACTCCGGGACGCCGCGCATCGCCTTTCGGTCGGCTCGGACCGGAATTTTTACAAGTCCCGTCGGCCCGGATCGACTCCGGGACGCCGCGCATCGCCTTTCGGTCGACTCGGACCGAAATTTTTACAAGTCCCGTCGGCCCGGATCGACTCCGGGACGCCGCGCATCGCCTTTCGGTCGACTCGGACCGAAATTTTTACAAGTCCCGTCGGCCCGGATCGACTCCGGGACGCCGCGCATCGCCTTTCGGTCGACTCGGACCGAAATTTTTACAAGTTCCGTCGGCCCGGATCGACTCCGGGACGCCGCGCATCGCCTTTCGGTCGACTCGGACCGAAATTTTTACAAGTCCCGTCGGCCCGGATCGACTCCGGGACGCCGCGCATCGCCTTTCGGTCGACTCGGACCGAAATTTTTACAAGTCCCGTCGGCCCGGATCGACTCCGGAACGCCGCGCATCGCCTTTCGGTCGACTCGGACCGAAATTTTTACAAGTCCCGTCGGCCCGGATCGACTCCGGGACGCCGCGCATCGCCTTTCGGTCGACTCGGACCGTAATTTTTACAAGTCCCGTCGGCCCGGATCGACTCCGGGACGCCGCGCATCGCCTTTCGGTCGACTCGGACCGAAATTTTTACAAGTCCCGTCGGCCCGGATCGACTCCGGGACGCCGCGCATCGCCTTTCGGTCGACTCGGACCGTAATTTTTACAAGTCCCGTCGGCCCGGATCGACTCCGGGACGCCGCGCATCGCCTTTCGGTCGACTCGGACCGAAATTTTTACAAGTCCCGTCGGCCCGGATCGACTCCGGGACGCCGCGCATCGCCTTTCGGTCGGCTCGGACCGAAATTTTTACAAGTCCCGTCGGCCCGGATCGACTCCGGGACGCCGCGCATCGCCTTTCGGTCGACTCGGACCGAAATTTTTACAAGTCCCGTCGGCCCGGATCGACTCCGGGACGCCGCGCATCGCCTTTCGGTCGACTCGGACCGAAATTTTTACAAGTCCCGTCGGCCCGGATCGACTCCGGAACGCCGCGCATCGCCTTTCGGTCGACTCGGACCGAAATTTTTACAAGTCCCGTCGGCCCGGATCGACTCCGGGACGCCGCGCATCGCCTTTCGGTCGTCTCGGACCGTAATTTTTACAAGTCCCGTCGGCCCGGATCGACTCCGGGACGCCGCGCATCGCCTTTCGGTCGACTCGGACCGAAATTTTTACAAGTCCCGTCGGCCCGGATCGACTCCGGGACGCCGCGCATCGCCTTTCGGTCGACTCGGACCGAAATTTTTACAAGTTCCGTCGGCCCGGATCGACTCCGGGACGCCGCGCATCGCCTTTCGGTCGACTCGGAACGAAACTTCATCGAGTCCCGTCGGCCCGTATAGTCTCCAAGACGCCGCGCATCGCCTTTCGGTCGACTCGGACCGAAATTTTTACAAGTCCCGTCGGCCCGGATCGACTCCGGGACGCCGCGCATCGCCTTTCGGTCGACTCGGACCGTAATTTTTACAAGTCCCGTCGGCCCGGATCGACTCCGGGACGCCGCGCATCGCCTTTCGGTCGACTCGGAACGAAACTTCATCGAGTCCCGTCGGCCCGTATAGTCTCCAAGACGCCGCGCATCGCCTTTCGGTCGACTCGGACCGAAATTTTTACAAGTCCCGTCGGCCCGGATCGACTCCGGGACGCCGCGCATCGCCTTTCGGTCGACTCGGACCGTAATTTTTACAAGTCCCGTCGGCCCGGATCGACTCCGGGACGCCGCGCATCGCCTTTCGGTCGACTCGGACCGAAATTTTTACAAGTTCCGTCGGCCCGGATCGACTCCGGGACGCCGCGCATCGCCTTTCGGTCGACTCGGAACGAAACTTCATCGAGTCCCGTCGGCCCGTATAGTCTCCAAGACGCCGCGCATCGCCTTTCGGTCGACTCGGACCGAAATTTTTACAAGTCCCGTCGGCCCGGATCGACTCCGGGACGCCGCGCATCGCCTTTCGGTCGACTCGGACCGTAATTTTTACAAGTCCCGTCGGCCCGGATCGACTCCGGGACGCCGCGCATCGCCTTTCGGTCGACTCGGACCGAAATTTTTACAAGTCCCGTCGGCCCGGATCGACTCCGGGACGCCGCGCATCGCCTTTCGGTCGGCTCGGACCGAAATTTTTACAAGTCCCGTCGGCCCGGATCGACTCCGGGACGCCGCGCATCGCCTTTCGGTCGACTCGGACCGAAATTTTTACAAGTCCCGTCGGCCCGGATCGACTCCGGGACGCCGCGCATCGCCTTTCGGTCGACTCGGACCGAAATTTTTACAAGTCCCGTCGGCCCGGATCGACTCCGGAACGCCGCGCATCGCCTTTCGGTCGACTCGGACCGAAATTTTTACAAGTCCCGTCGGCCCGGATCGACTCCGGGACGCCGCGCATCGCCTTTCGGTCGTCTCGGACCGTAATTTTTACAAGTCCCGTCGGCCCGGATCGACTCCGGGACGCCGCGCATCGCCTTTCGGTCGACTCGGACCGAAATTTTTACAAGTCCCGTCGGCCCGGATCGACTCCGGGACGCCGCGCATCGCCTTTCGGTCGACTCGGACCGAAATTTTTACAAGTTCCGTCGGCCCGGATCGACTCCGGGACGCCGCGCATCGCCTTTCGGTCGACTCGGAACGAAACTTCATCGAGTCCCGTCGGCCCGTATAGTCTCCAAGACGCCGCGCATCGCCTTTCGGTCGACTCGGACCGAAATTTTTACAAGTCCCGTCGGCCCGGATCGACTCCGGGACGCCGCGCATCGCCTTTCGGTCGACTCGGACCGTAATTTTTACAAGTCCCGTCGGCCCGGATCGACTCCGGGACGCCGCGCATCGCCTTTCGGTCGACTCGGAACGAAACTTCATCGAGTCCCGTCGGCCCGTATAGTCTCCAAGACGCCGCGCATCGCCTTTCGGTCGACTCGGACCGAAATTTTTACAAGTCCCGTCGGCCCGGATCGACTCCGGGACGCCGCGCATCGCCTTTCGGTCGACTCGGACCGTAATTTTTACAAGTCCCGTCGGCCCGGATCGACTCCGGGACGCCGCGCATCGCCTTTCGGTCGACTCGGACCGAAATTTTTACAAGTTCCGTCGGCCCGGATCGACTCCGGGACGCCGCGCATCGCCTTTCGGTCGACTCGGAACGAAACTTCATCGAGTCCCGTCGGCCCGTATAGTCTCCAAGACGCCGCGCATCGCCTTTCGGTCGACTCGGACCGAAATTTTTACAAGTCCCGTCGGCCCGGATCGACTCCGGGACGCCGCGCATCGCTTTTCGGTCGACTCGGACCGTAATTTTTACAAGTCCCGTCGGCCCGGATCGACTCCGGGACGCCGCGCATCGCCTTTCGGTCGACTCGGACCGAAACTTCATCGAGTCCCGTCGGCCCGTATAGTCTCCAAGACGCCGCGCATCGCCTTTCGGTCGACTCGGACCGAAATTTTTACAAGTCCCGTCGGCCCGGATCGACTCCGGGACGCCGCGCATCGCCTTTCGGTCGACTCGGACCGTAATTTTTACAAGTCCCGTCGGCCCGGATCGACTCCGGGACGCCGCGCATCGCCTTTCGGTCGACTCGGACCGAAATTTTTACAAGTTCCGTCGGCCCGGATCGACTCGGGGAGGCCGCGCGTCGCCGCGCGTCGCCTCTCGGTCGACTCGGACCGAAATTTTCACAAGTGTCCCGTCGCGCCGCACCGGGGGTCGGTCCGTCCGCCGTCGACCCATCGGCCCCGGGACGCGGCGCATTGCCTTTCGGTCGACTCGGAACGAAACTTCATCGAGTCCCGTCGGCCCGTATAGTCTCCAAGACGCCGCGCATCGCCTTTCGGTCGACTCGGACCGAAATTTTTACAAGTCCCGTCGGCCCGGATCGACTCCGGGACGCCGCGCATCGCCTTTCGGTCGACTCGGAACGAAACTTCATCGAGTCCCGTCGGCCCGTATAGTCTCCAAGACGCCGCGCATCGCCTTTCGGTCGACTCGGACCGAAATTTTTACAAGTCCCGTCGGCCCGGATCGACTCCGGGACGCCGCGCATCGCCTTTCGGTCGACTCGGACCGAAATTTTTACAAGTCCCGTCGGCCCGGATCGACTCCGGAACGCCGCGCATCGCCTTTCGGTCGACTCGGACCGAAATTTTTACAAGTCCCGTCGGCCCGGATCGACTCCGGGACGCCGCGCATCGCCTTTCGGTCGACTCGGACCGAAATTTTTACAAGTCCCGTCGGCCCGGATCGACTCCGGGACGCCGCGCATCGCCTTTCGGTCGACTCGGACCGAAATTTTTACAAGTCCCGTCCGCCCGGATCGACTCCGGAACGCCGCGCATCGCCTTTCGGTCGACTCGGACCGAAATTTTTACAAGTCCCGTCGGCCCGGATCGACTCCGGGACGCCGCGCATCGCCTTTCGGTCGACTCGGACCGAAATTTTTACAAGTCCCGTCGGCCCGGATCGACTCCGGAACGCCGCGCATCGCCTTTCGGTCGACTCGGACCGAAATTTTTACAAGTCCCGTCGGCCCGGATCGACTCCGGGACGCCGCGCATCGCCTTTCGGTCGACTCGGACCGAAATTTTTACAAGTCCCGTCGGCCCGGATCGACTCCGGGACGCCGCGCATCGCCTTTCGGTCGACTCGGACCGAAATTTTTACAAGTCCCGTCCGCCCGGATCGACTCCGGAACGCCGCGCATCGCCTTTCGGTCGACTCGGACCGAAATTTTTACAAGTCCCGTCGGCCCGGATCGACTCCGGGACGCCGCGCATCGCCTTTCGGTCGACTCGGACCGTAATTTTTACAAGTCCCGTCGGCCCGGATCGACTCCGGGACGCCGCGCATCGCCTTTCGGTCGACTCGGACCGAAATTTTTACAAGTCCCGTCGGCCCGGATCGACTCCGGGACGCCGCGCATCGCCTTTCGGTCGACTCGGACCGTAATTTTTACAAGTCCCGTCGGCCCGGATCGACTCCGGGACGCCGCGCATCGCCTTTCGGTCGACTCGGACCGAAATTTTTACAAGTCCCGTCGGCCCGGATCGACTCCGGGACGCCGCGCATCGCCTTTCGGTCGGCTCGGACCGAAATTTTTACAAGTCCCGTCGGCCCGGATCGACTCCGGGACGCCGCGCATCGCCTTTCGGTCGACTCGGACCGAAATTTTTACAAGTCCCGTCGGCCCGGATCGACTCCGGGACGCCGCGCATCGCCTTTCGGTCGACTCGGACCGAAATTTTTACAAGTCCCGTCGGCCCGGATCGACTCCGGAACGCCGCGCATCGCCTTTCGGTCGACTCGGACCGAAATTTTTACAAGTCCCGTCGGCCCGGATCGACTCCGGAACGCCGCGCATCGCCTTTCGGTCGACTCGGACCGAAATTTTTACAAGTCCCGTCGGCCCGGATCGACTCCGGGACGCCGCGCATCGCCTTTCGGTCGACTCGGACCGTAATTTTTACAAGTCCCGTCGGCCCGGATCGACTCCGGGACGCCGCGCATCGCCTTTCGGTCGACTCGGACCGAAATTTTTACAAGTCCCGTCGGCCCGGATCGACTCCGGGACGCCGCGCATCGCCTTTCGGTCGACTCGGACCGTAATTTTTACAAGTCCCGTCGGCCCGGATCGACTCCGGGACGCCGCGCATCGCCTTTCGGTCGACTCGGACCGAAATTTTTACAAGTCCCGTCGGCCCGGATCGACTCCGGGACGCCGCGCATCGCCTTTCGGTCGGCTCGGACCGAAATTTTTACAAGTCCCGTCGGCCCGGATCGACTCCGGGACGCCGCGCATCGCCTTTCGGTCGACTCGGACCGAAATTTTTACAAGTCCCGTCGGCCCGGATCGACTCCGGGACGCCGCGCATCGCCTTTCGGTCGACTCGGACCGAAATTTTTACAAGTCCCGTCGGCCCGGATCGACTCCGGAACGCCGCGCATCGCCTTTCGGTCGACTCGGACCGAAATTTTTACAAGTCCCGTCGGCCCGGATCGACTCCGGGACGCCGCGCATCGCCTTTCGGTCGACTCGGACCGTAATTTTTACAAGTCCCGTCGGCCCGGATCGACTCCGGGACGCCGCGCATCGCCTTTCGGTCGACTCGGACCGAAATTTTTACAAGTCCCGTCGGCCCGGATCGACTCCGGGACGCCGCGCATCGCCTTTCGGTCGACTCGGACCGAAATTTTTACAAGTTCCGTCGGCCCGGATCGACTCCGGGACGCCGCGCATCGCCTTTCGGTCGACTCGGAACGAAACTTCATCGAGTCCCGTCGGCCCGTATAGTCTCCAAGACGCCGCGCATCGCCTTTCGGTCGACTCGGACCGAAATTTTTACAAGTCCCGTCGGCCCGGATCGACTCCGGGACGCCGCGCATCGCCTTTCGGTCGACTCGGACCGTAATTTTTACAAGTCCCGTCGGCCCGGATCGACTCCGGGACGCCGCGCATCGCCTTTCGGTCGACTCGGAACGAAACTTCATCGAGTCCCGTCGGCCCGTATAGTCTCCAAGACGCCGCGCATCGCCTTTCGGTCGACTCGGACCGAAATTTTTACAAGTCCCGTCGGCCCGGATCGACTCCGGGACGCCGCGCATCGCCTTTCGGTCGACTCGGACCGTAATTTTTACAAGTCCCGTCGGCCCGGATCGACTCCGGGACGCCGCGCATCGCCTTTCGGTCGACTCGGACCGAAATTTTTACAAGTTCCGTCGGCCCGGATCGACTCCGGGACGCCGCGCATCGCCTTTCGGTCGACTCGGAACGAAACTTCATCGAGTCCCGTCGGCCCGTATAGTCTCCAAGACGCCGCGCATCGCCTTTCGGTCGACTCGGACCGAAATTTTTACAAGTCCCGTCGGCCCGGATCGACTCCGGGACGCCGCGCATCGCCTTTCGGTCGACTCGGACCGTAATTTTTACAAGTCCCGTCGGCCCGGATCGACTCCGGGACGCCGCGCATCGCCTTTCGGTCGACTCGGACCGAAACTTCATCGAGTCCCGTCGGCCCGTATAGTCTCCAAGACGCCGCGCATCGCCTTTCGGTCGACTCGGACCGAAATTTTTACAAGTCCCGTCGGCCCGGATCGACTCCGGGACGCCGCGCATCGCCTTTCGGTCGACTCGGACCGTAATTTTTACAAGTCCCGTCGGCCCGGATCGACTCCGGGACGCCGCGCATCGCCTTTCGGTCGACTCGGACCGAAATTTTTACAAGTTCCGTCGGCCCGGATCGACTCGGGGAGGCCGCGCGTCGCCGCGCGTCGCCTCTCGGTCGACTCGGACCGAAATTTTCACAAGTGTCCCGTCGCGCCGCACCGGGGGTCGGTCCGTCCGCCGTCGACCCATCGGCCCCGGGACGCGGCGCATTGCCTTTCGGTCGACTCGGAACGAAACTTCATCGAGTCCCGTCGGCCCGTATAGTCTCCAAGACGCCGCGCATCGCCTTTCGGTCGACTCGGACCGAAATTTTTACAAGTCCCGTCGGCCCGGATCGACTCCGGGACGCCGCGCATCGCCTTTCGGTCGACTCGGACCGAAATTTTTACAAGTCCCGTCGGCCCGGATCGACTCCGGAACGCCGCGCATCGCCTTTCGGTCGACTCGGACCGAAATTTTTACAAGTCCCGTCGGCCCGGATCGACTCCGGGACGCCGCGCATCGCCTTTCGGTCGACTCGGACCGAAATTTTTACAAGTCCCGTCGGCCCGGATCGACTCCGGGACGCCGCGCATCGCCTTTCGGTCGACTCGGACCGAAATTTTTACAAGTCCCGTCCGCCCGGATCGACTCCGGAACGCCGCGCATCGCCTTTCGGTCGACTCGGACCGAAATTTTTACAAGTCCCGTCGGCCCGGATCGACTCCGGGACGCCGCGCATCGCCTTTCGGTCGACTCGGACCGAAATTTTTACAAGTCCCGTCGGCCCGGATCGACTCCGGGACGCCGCGCATCGCCTTTCGGTCGACTCGGACCGAAATTTTTACAAGTCCCGTCGGCCCGGATCGACTCCGGGACGCCGCGCATCGCCTTTCGGTCGACTCGGACCGAAATTTTTACAAGTCCCGTCGGCCCGGATCGACTCCGGGACGCCGCGCATCGCCTTTCGGTCGACTCGGACCGAAATTTTTACAAGTTCCGTCGGCCCGGATCGACTCCGGGACGCCGCGCATCGCCTTTCGGTCGACTCGGACCGAAATTTTTACAAGTCCCGTCGGCCCGGATCGACTCCGGGACGCCGCGCATCGCCTTTCGGTCGACTCGGACCGAAATTTTTACAAGTCCCGTCGGCCCGGATCGACTCCGGAACGCCGCGCATCGCCTTTCGGTCGACTCGGACCGAAATTTTTACAAGTCCCGTCGGCCCGGATCGACTCCGGGACGCCGCGCATCGCCTTTCGGTCGACTCGGACCGTAATTTTTACAAGTCCCGTCGGCCCGGATCGACTCCGGGACGCCGCGCATCGCCTTTCGGTCGACTCGGACCGAAATTTTTACAAGTCCCGTCGGCCCGGATCGACTCCGGGACGCCGCGCATCGCCTTTCGGTCGACTCGGACCGTAATTTTTACAAGTCCCGTCGGCCCGGATCGACTCCGGGACGCCGCGCATCGCCTTTCGGTCGACTCGGACCGAAATTTTTACAAGTCCCGTCGGCCCGGATCGACTCCGGGACGCCGCGCATCGCCTTTCGGTCGGCTCGGACCGAAATTTTTACAAGTCCCGTCGGCCCGGATCGACTCCGGGACGCCGCGCATCGCCTTTCGGTCGACTCGGACCGAAATTTTTACAAGTCCCGTCGGCCCGGATCGACTCCGGGACGCCGCGCATCGCCTTTCGGTCGACTCGGACCGAAATTTTTACAAGTCCCGTCGGCCCGGATCGACTCCGGAACGCCGCGCATCGCCTTTCGGTCGACTCGGACCGAAATTTTTACAAGTCCCGTCGGCCCGGATCGACTCCGGGACGCCGCGCATCGCCTTTCGGTCGTCTCGGACCGTAATTTTTACAAGTCCCGTCGGCCCGGATCGACTCCGGGACGCCGCGCATCGCCTTTCGGTCGACTCGGACCGAAATTTTTACAAGTCCCGTCGGCCCGGATCGACTCCGGGACGCCGCGCATCGCCTTTCGGTCGACTCGGACCGAAATTTTTACAAGTTCCGTCGGCCCGGATCGACTCCGGGACGCCGCGCATCGCCTTTCGGTCGACTCGGAACGAAACTTCATCGAGTCCCGTCGGCCCGTATAGTCTCCAAGACGCCGCGCATCGCCTTTCGGTCGACTCGGACCGAAATTTTTACAAGTC
Organism: Neodiprion virginianus; assembly: GCF_021901495.1. NCBI lineage: Eukaryota > Metazoa > Arthropoda > Insecta > Hymenoptera > Diprionidae > Neodiprion > Neodiprion virginianus. Next base: position 345,858 of record NW_025804451.1, read on the forward strand.
CCGTCGGCCCGGATCGACTCCGGGACGCCGCGCATCGCCTTTCGGTCGACTCGGACCGTAATTTTTACAAGTCCCGTCGGCCCGGATCGACTCCGGGACGCCGCGCATCGCCTTTCGGTCGACTCGGAACGAAACTTCATCGAGTCCCGTCGGCCCGTATAGTCTCCAAGACGCCGCGCATCGCCTTTCGGTCGACTCGGACCGAAATTTTTACAAGTCCCGTCGGCCCGGATCGACTCCGGGACGCCGCGCATCGCCTTTCGGTCGACTCGGACCGTAATTTTTACAAGTCCCGTCGGCCCGGATCGACTCCGGGACGCCGCGCATCGCCTTTCGGTCGACTCGGACCGAAATTTTTACAAGTTCCGTCGGCCCGGATCGACTCCGGGACGCCGCGCATCGCCTTTCGGTCGACTCGGAACGAAACTTCATCGAGTCCCGTCGGCCCGTATAGTCTCCAAGACGCCGCGCATCGCCTTTCGGTCGACTCGGACCGAAATTTTTACAAGTCCCGTCGGCCCGGATCGACTCCGGGACGCCGCGCATCGCCTTTCGGTCGACTCGGACCGTAATTTTTACAAGTCCCGTCGGCCCGGATCGACTCCGGGACGCCGCGCATCGCCTTTCGGTCGACTCGGACCGAAACTTCATCGAGTCCCGTCGGCCCGTATAGTCTCCAAGACGCCGCGCATCGCCTTTCGGTCGACTCGGACCGAAATTTTTACAAGTCCCGTCGGCCCGGATCGACTCCGGGACGCCGCGCATCGCCTTT